>NC_087161.1:4235000-4237500 GCF_035594125.1 Scylla paramamosain
GGGGAAAAGTGAGTTAAGACAAAAACATGTCAGAAGAAAGCAGAAGTGAACAAGCAATAAGAAGAGAAGACAGTAGAAATGAACAAGCTATAAGAAGGAAACTAAGCAGAAATAAACAAACAATAAAAACAGAAATAAACAAACAATAAAAAGAAAATAAAGCATAGATAAACAAACAATAGCAAGAGAAGAAAGCAGAAATAAAGAAACAAGAAATAAAAAACAAAAAAAAGCATAAATACACAAACAATAAGAAAAAAAGGCAGAAACGAACACACAACAAGAGATGATTAAAAAGATATAGTAGTAGAAGAGAGAAGAAGAAGATACAAAACATCAACAATACATTTTAGGAGAGAAGAACTTAATCCTTCTCCTTCTTCTTCTTCTGATCTTAAGTTTTCTTTCGCTTCCCCCGTGTTGGTATTACTGAGGACTCGCCCACCCACCCACCCACCCACTCACCCACCCACACACACACACACACACACACACTAGCCACCCATTATGGACTGGCCGGGCACCTAATCAGCCTCCTTCAATACTCGCTAATCATTGGCTGCCTTGAAAACCACTGCTTGTATCGACCACCGAGATGTCATAATGAAAGCTAGACCCAATGCAGTGATTTATGCTCTCTCTCTCTCTCTCTCTCTCTCTCTCTCTCTCTCTCTCTCTCTCTCTCTCTCTCTCTCTCTCTCTGCTGTGACTTGAGCTGTTTTAAAAGGTGAGTATCAAGGAATCCCTGGAACTTAATTGCCTAACTTTTTTTTTCGTTTTTTATTTTTTATTTTTTTTATTTTTTAACAAAGATCAACTTTTGGAAGTGGTAAATTGAGCGGATCTCTCTCTCTCTCTCTCTCTCTCTCTCTCTCTCTCTCTCTCTCTCTCTCTCTCTCTCTCTCTCTCTCTCTCTCTCTCTCTCTCTCTCTCTCTCTCTCTCTCTCTCTCTCTCTCTCTCTCTCTCTTACACACATTTTTATCCTTGACCAAAACTCCTTGACACGTAAAAACATTCTCTCTCTCTCTCTCTCTCTCTCTCTCTCTCTCTCTCTCTCTCTCTCTCTCTCTCTCTCTCTCTCTGACACACACACACACACACACACACACACACACACACTTTCACACTTTTTTCATCCTTGTGTTTATATTGCACAGCCTGACATCTGAGCTAAACGTGTAAGTCAGCGTAGGTTCACTGGGGTTACAATAAATGAAAATAACACTGCTTGGTGGTAGGTATTCTGAACCGAGGAAAAATCACTCACATATGAAAATACAGAAAATACAACACCATGATTCCATTCTGTGAAGTGCATTGTAAGGATTGCCGCGTGAATGTGCTAATACAGGGTTAGGAATATATGTAGTTCTTCTATTTGTGTTTGTTCGTAATGACGGAAAGAAAATTAAGTTGCCTTGATTGTGTTATTGTCAGTGTTTTGATTGTTTTTTTTTTTGTTTTTTTAATGTTTATTTATTATATTTTTTTCGTGTTTATTTGGTGATATTGGAAGGGAAGTCGTAATGTTAGTAGTGTTTTTTTTATTTGTTTATTTTTATATATCCTTTCATGTTATTATTTTTTTTGTTGATTGCGTTTATTTGAAATGATGGAAAGAAAAAAAAATTCACGATAAAGGAAAGCCATAATGTTACCAATACTGTTCTTTTATTTCTTTTGTTTTGTTTCATTTCACTTCATTACTATTTTTTTTATTGATTATGTTAATTTGAAATGACGGAGAGAAAAAAATAACTGTCATGTTAATAACTCAACCTACTTTTTACTTCTTTTGGTGTGTGTGTGTGTGTGTGTGTGTGTGTGTGTGTGTGTGACGCGAAACAGTTATCCTCACATCAGCCTCTCGTTTTCTCTCGCTTTATTTACTTTTTTTTTTTTTTTTTGTCGTCTGTCAAATTTTCCGTGTTCATCTTGGTAACAATAAGAATAATTGTACACCAGCGGCGTTGTGTTGTGTTGTGTTGTGTTGTGTTGTGTTGCGTTGCGTTGCGTTGCTTGTTGGGTCGTGTTGCTTGTTATGTTGTGTTGTATTGTGTTGCTTGTTGTGTTGTGTTGTGTTGCTTGTTGTGTTGTATTGTGTTGCTTGTTGTGTTGTGTTGTATTGTGTTGTGTTGTATTGTGTGTTGCTTATTGTACGAGTATTGTGCTGTGCTGTGTTGTGTTGCTTATTGTGTTGTGTTGTGTTGCTTATTGTGTTGTGCTGTGCTGTGTTGCTTGTTGTGTTGCGTTGCGTTGCGTTGTGTTGCGTTGCGTTGCGTTGTGTTGCTTGTTATGTTGTGTTGTGTTTTGTTGCTTATTGTGTTGTGTTGTATTGTGTTGCTTGTTGTGCTGTGCTGTGCTGTGTTGTGTTGTGTTGTCTTGTCTTGTCTTGCATCAAAACACTGCAGCCGAGGATGACAACCTTCAGAACAGTGAGTTTATTTATTTTGTTGTTAGCTCTCCTGCACACGCTCAATACCAAGGCTCGCGTGATGG
>NC_087161.1:4242500-4245000 GCF_035594125.1 Scylla paramamosain
CCTGGAATGTCTTCAGGTTGGTGATCTGGGAGTGGGCGGACTTGGCGCGTCCCGACAGCTGCTGTAGTGACTCCGATAGCTCCGCCTGTAGAAGAGAAAGAAAGGGTTGATAATGATTTGCTTTTGTTTTGAGAGAAGCTGTGGTTGGTGTGTCAGTTTTGTGACTTTCCTCTTGGCTAAGTTCGTGTTGGAAAGGGTGGCGGGGAGAAGGCAGAAGCAGGCAGGGAGTTACAGAGTTTACCAGTGAAAGGACGAAAGACTGTGAATACTGGTTTTTTTATTTATTTATTTATTATTTTTTTTTTTTATTTAGAGGTCGTGGTACAGTTAATATATTACAGTTGTGTGATATTTAGAGCCAAAAAATTTATGTGTGGGGTGTCGAGAACTCTCCTCAACATAGCACTAAGGTACTGAATACACACACACTACAATTACAAGGGTCACACTTCTCCTTTTTCCTTCGGTTTTTACGCCCGGTTCCCTTAACCTATCGTGGCCAAGATGGTGCTTCATGACGAAAGACTTTGGTGTTGGCACTTGAGAACCCTTTCCGTATGTGAATTCCCTTCCTAACCTCAGACACTGGCCAGGATTCGAACCCATGCGCCTCAGGAACCCTCGGCCCACAAGCGCAGTACCACTTTTTATATAAGAGAGGCACTGACAGAGCAACAAAAGAACGAAAATAAGGCCCACTGAGATGCCAGTCCTTACAGAGAGAGGTAAAGAAAGAATAATTCAGAAATGGTGGATAAGTGTCTTGAAATGCTATGCTACCACTGCTATCTCCACTCTCACGTGTACTCTCACCTTTTCCCCTCTTCCCTCTCACCCCTCATAAAATAATAAAAACACACACTGACAAAGACTAAACTGAAGCATCAACCCAGACAACACATCAACCCACTCAGGACTACAGGCAGCTCACTAACTTAATCCAATCCCATGTTAGTTTTATTATAGTGAATTTAGCAAGAAGCTGCAGAAGACTGGTGCAATACGTCCACCCTTGACTCTAAGGAGAAGGTGGTAAGATGTAACGTAGCTGCGAGTGTCTGGATGTTTTGATGCCTTGATGGGTGAGAGGTATTAGTATTAGCCTTGACTTGATCAGATCCTCTTAATCACATCTGGAATATAGTTAAATCGACGCCGTGTTATTCAAAGGGTCTAAAAGTGTGATTAATGTTCCCGTCTAGGAATCATTAATAATATAAATGTCACTTAATGCACTTTCTTTTTTTTTTCATTTTTTAACCTTTTATTTTGCAGGTTATAAGTTAAAGGATTAAAGGAAAAGAGATTTGAGTGAGTGAGTAAGAGAGAGAGAGAGAGAGAGAGAGAGAGAGAGAGAGAGAGAGAGAGAGAGAGAGAGAGAGAGAGAGAGAGAGAGAGAGAGAGAGAGAGAGAGAGGGAGGCTCCAGTTTCTATCTACACTTTTCCAAGAATTATTTTTACTTCATACTGGCAGCTTTTCAGTGTTGGTGTATTACGACTTATTAACTTTCTTTTTCTTTCTTTCTTTCTTTCTTTCTTTCCTCTCTTTCTTCACTCCTTCATATTCGTTCCTTTCATCTCTCTCTCTCTCTCTCTCTCTCTCTCTCTCTCTCTCTCTCTCTCTCTCTCTCTCTCTCTCTCTCTCTCTCTCTCTCTCTCTTATATTCCTTTAATTTTTCACGTTCCTTTTCCTTCCACCTTTCCATTTTTTCCTCCTCCCTTTTACTGTCATATCCGTTTCTTCCTTCCTTCCTTCCTTCCTGTCTTTATTTATATTATCTTTCCTCACTTTTCTCCTTCCTCTCTTTCTCTCCTCTTCGTTCCTTCACTCCCTTCTCAGATTTCTTTCTGACCTCTCTCCTCTCCTCTATTATTTTATTCTCCTCTCCTTTCCTCTATTCTTTTATTACTTTTGTTTATTCCTTCGTTATTTCCTTCCTTTTTCTTCCTCTTTTAATTTCCTCCTTTTCTTCTTCTTGCACCGTCTTACCTGTTTTTTTCCTTCCTTGATTATTTATTTCGTTGTCTTATTCTTTTCTTCTCCTCTCTCTCTCTCTCTCTCTCCTCTTTTTTAATATTTTCTCCATTATTTCTTTCTTTCTTTTTTTCCTTCCTCATTCTTTCCCTCTCCTCTCTTTCCTCCTTTCACCATCTTCTCCATTCCTTCCTTCCTTCCTTTCTTCCTTACTTTTCTTTCCCTTTCTACTATTCTCTACTTTTCTCTTCACTTATATCCTCTCTTCTCCCTTTCTCTCCTTCCTCTTTCTCTCTTTCAACTCCTCACCACTATCACCACCACCATCCTCTCATCCTCTTTTACCTCCTCCTCCTCCTTCTCCTCCTCCAACACAAAAACACTTATTTCTACGATTCTCCTTACTCTCATCTACTCTCCCTCTTCCTCTCCTTTCTCCTTCCTCCTCCTACACCACCATCCTCCCATCCTCCTCTTCCTTTCTTTTTCTCCTTCAGCGCGCAGACCAATGGCAACTGAACATAA
>NC_087161.1:4255000-4260000 GCF_035594125.1 Scylla paramamosain
GGAAAAGAAAACCGAGTGGGTATATAATTTTTTTCTTCTTCTTTTTAGGGACGGACTAATGTAATGCAACAGAACACGCTAATGAATGAATGGATTAATGAAAAAAATTGTATTATGTATGAAATGAAGTAAGTGTGTTAATATTTGTCACACTCTTGATTGAAAAAAGTTTGTTCCTCGAGGCAATGTTACCAGTTAATGTGATCCATGTATTCAGAAACGAACCTCTCTCTTTCTCTCTCTCTCTCTCTCTCTCTCTCTCTCTCTCTCTCTCTCTCTCTCTCTCTCTCTCTCTCTCTCTCTCTCTCTCTCTCTCTCTCTCTCTTGTGATAATGAAACTGAAAAAGAGTAGTTAATCAAGATGTAGAATTATGTTTGCACTTAAAAAGGAATAAAATAAAAGAAATCACATAAAACGATAAAAGAGGAATTCGTTATAGAAAAAGATAAATTAAATCGCAGATGATACTCAAATAAGAAAAAAGACATAAAAAAAGAGCATGTAAAAAATAAACTCACAAGAATTAAATATTCACAAGAATTAAATATAAGAAAATAAAATACAAAATTAAACCGTCCCCCCAAAAAATAGAAACGTATATACATTCAATTCAGGAAAACAGGAATTGAAACGCAAGCCAAAATAAAACACACATAAAGAAACAAGACAAAGCAGCGAAACAAAAGACGATGCTCAAACCAGAAAAAAAAACAGGAAAAGTAAAAAATATATATATATATATATATATATATATACGTATTAGATAAAAACACACACACACAAAAAAAATAAATAAATATACAGAAAACGTACCAAAAGAAAACGAGAAAATAAAATGAAAGGCAGACTGAGGAAAAAAAATAGACTAAAGAAAACTATTAAAGGAAAGAAAAATGGAAAAAAGAACAAAGACAAACTAAACAGAACCATAAAAGAATAAGAAATCCGAAAAAAAAAAATAAAAACCAGACTAAAGAAAAACTACATTAAAAAGAAGATGCAAAATGGAAAAAAATAAAACAAAATAAACACTGACTAGGAAAACTATAAAAAATGAAAGAAAATGGGAAAAAAAATGAGGAGTGACTGGCGCACAAGGCAAAAAGCATCTTATCACGCCCTACATTAGAGAGGGAAGTCCCGCAGTAATTAAGGCAGAGGTAATTCGCTGGTGGCGGGTGACGGGGGGTAGTTAGCGTGATGTAATAGCGTGATTAAAGGTGATGGAAAGTATAATTATGAACGATTTTCAGACTTACGCACGGAGACAGGGCCAAAGGGTGAGCCAGAGGGTGCGCCAAAGAGAGAGAGAGAGAGAGAGAGAGAGAGAGAGAGAGAGAGAGAGAGAGAGAGAGAGAGAGAGAGAGAGAGAGATGTACACAGACTACCACTCCATACACAAGTCTGACACACACACGTACACAACTATACACACACATACATAAACTGAATGGCACACACACACACACACACACACACAAAGGCACGCGCGCACACACCCACACACATACGTTCCTCAAGTAAACATTCTGATACACTCAAGGCCTCTCTCTCTCTCTCTCTCTCTCTCTCTCTCTCTCTCTCTCTCTCTCTCTCTCTCTCTCTCTCTCTCTCTCTGTAACGAGTATTTGTAAATATTATTAGACCTAACTACGAGTATGTGAGTGTGTGTGTGTGAGTGTGTGTGTGTGTTTGTGTGTTTCTTATCGTCACTACTACTACTACTACTACTACTACTACTACTACTACTACTACTACTATCACTACTACTACTGCTTCTACTACTACTACTACAACGATGCACTTCACGTAACATGGCGAAGGATCCCAGCCCAGTAATACCCCGGAGCTGTCATCTAATCTCCGCTGATTGGCCCACAGAGGAAGGCGCAAAACTCGCGCCTCTTCATTATTTGGCGGGAATCTTCAAATCCGCCTTTGCGACTCGGGTAAAGAAGACAGGTAGCTTTTTAATTAGTCCGCTACTGCAGGGATTTCCAGAGGTGGTGGTGGTGGTGGTGGTGGTGGAGGTAGTTGTGGTAGTTGTGGTGGAAGGGATGGTAGGAGTGTTGTTGTTGTTGTTGTCGTTCTTTTATAGTAGTAGTAGTAGTAGTAGTAGTAGTAGTAGTAGTAGTAGTAGTAGTAGTAGTAGTAGTAGTAGTAGTAGTAGTAGTAGAGCAAGAAACATTAGAACATGCTAAAATAAGAGAATTCTTTTAATGAAACATTTCTTGAACATCAAATCCACGTGAGAATAAACAATAACACGATTTCTAACTTTCACACTCATTAACTAACTAAATGACAAAAAAATTAACTGACTGACGCCTAACTAACTCACAAACTGCCCAACTAACCAAATGAACAAATAAATCTTTCACTCACAAACCATTCATCTAATACACTTTAACTCACCAAACTCACTCACTCAACCACAAACCTGACTGAACTTAACTTACCCTAATCAAACTTAACCCAACAAAAATTTACTTTAACTAAAGCTAACCAAACCAAACACAATCCAACATAAAAAAAAAAAAGAAAGAAAAAGAAAATCAGTGCTCCTTTTTTTTCGCCCTTTTTGTCACGTTTGGCCAGTACCACTCTTACAAAAAGAAGAAAAAAAACACACCAAACCAAACTTAACCTAACCAAACCAAACCAAATTCCACCAAAACCAACCAAATAAACTTAACCAAACCTCACACAACACAAGCCTTTCCAGTCCTCACCACCTTGACCAGAACGGGAGTGGACGTGTGAGCCACCAGCTTGGCCTCCCCTGGGACACACACCTGCCGGGAGCATTAGACAGGTAACCTAAACAGGCGGCATCTCCAGCAAGGCGTTACCATGACAACCCTTTCATGTATGCATAGATCTGTTGACTTCTAGCCGCAGAGATGCCTTGAGGGATGGGGGAAGATAGTGATGCATGTCTTTATGATCTCTCTCTCTCTCTCTCTCTCTCTCTCTCTCTCTCTCTCTCTCTCTCTCTCTCTCTCTCTCTCTCTCTCTCTCTCTCTGGTGTGATGGTCTCAAGACAATTCAACCTTCTGTGTCAATTCTTGTCTTCATTTCTGACTGTTCTGTACACATTTTTCCATGAACCTGATAGAAGTCTTTAAGTGGCATAGGGGTTATAACAAGAGGGATGTAGGCAAAATTCTTAGGATCAGCAACCAGGGTAGAACAAGAAATAACGGGTTCAAACTTGAAAAATTTAGGTTTAGGAAGGAGATAGGAAAAAATTGGTTCTCAAATAGAGTGGTAGATGAGTGGAACGGACTCAGTAATCATGTTGTTAGTGCTAGGACACTAGAGAGCTTTAAGAGAAGATTAGACAAGTTTATGGATGGGGATAATAGATGGAAATAGGTAGGTATACTCGTATTTCATACAGGGACTGCCATGTGCAAGCGTGGTCGCTTCTTGCAGCTTCCCTTATTTCTTATGTTCTTATGTTCTTATGAACTCTCTCTCTCTCTCTCTCTCTCTCTCTCTCTCTCTCTCTCTCTCTCTCTCTCTCTCTCTCTCTCTCTCCCTCCCTGAGGCTCGTTTGTCATACTTTATTCACGCATTTATCATTTCCTCCTTCATGTACGTCTGTTTATTTATGTCTGAGTGTGAATATTTATATCAATCTGCTTTCCATCTCTCTCTCTCTCTCTCTCTCTCTCTCTCTCTCTCTCTCTCTCTCTCTCTCTCTCTCTCTCTCTCTCTCTCTCTCTCTCTCTCTCTCTACGCCAGCTGGTTCACGTCTATACACAAGGAAGCTTCTGTTTACCTCATACCATCTCTCATCCTCATCCATAAATCTATCTAATCTTGCTTCCCTTTAGAGTTTCTGTCGTCTTCCAGTCCGCCACGCCGCCGCTAAACCCACTTACTGCCCCACTCACGCTCTGCCCTCTCTCTCCCTGCATCTGTTTCTCCTCCGCTACACTCATGCGTTCACTTCCCTGTGTTTGTGTGGGGATGTATGTATGTATGTATGGTTTGCTTTGTTTTGTTGGTATGTAAAGTTTTGTTTGTTTTGAAGTGAGGTATGTGTTTTGTTTGACTTGAATATGTTTCTTGTGTGTGTGTGTGTTTTTTTTTTTTTTATCTGCATTTGTGTTTGGTTCCCAGCTTGTTTATCTATCGATTTTATTTGTGGGGCAGGTTATGTTACGTTATGTTAGGTTTGTTTTTGTGTTTGAAGTTGTTTCTCTCTCTTTTCTTCTCTTTTTTTTTCAGGTCTGTATTTGCTGATCTCGAATGTGTTTGTTGTTTTTTCTTTCTTTCCTCTCTCTGTATCTGTGAAGCATTTGTCAGTTTCCAGCTTGTTTATTCTAGCTTTCTCTATCTTAACTTTATATCAGTCTGGCTTTCTTGTACTTCTCCAGCTTTCTTATTTAGTTTCCAGCCTCTTCATTATGTCCATCTCTTTTTTAACCCTAAGCCAGTCTAGCTTTTAAAATAATTCTTCAGCATATCTTGGCCAGTTTCCAGCTATACAGAGATTAAAAGACACGCACAGGCAAATTTACTGAAGGATATGGACAATAAAAACAAATGGACAGAGTTAAATAAATAAATAAAGAGATATAGAGTTAACCATTAAAGGAAAAAGAGTAGATTAGGAGATAAGACTGATAAGGAAAGAGCAGGTTAAGGAGCAAGACATGAATGCAATAATACTAAATGCTTCAAATGAACATGACCAAGCAAAGAAGGTGAGAAGAAGGAGGAAGACACATAATTTTATCTCTTTCTTAACTCCGTCTCAGTTTATTTTTCGATATTTCTCCAATCTGTCTCTTTCTGAATACTGATCTGACTCGAACCTATAGTGTATGTTTTGTTTATCTCGTTCTTGATCCTCCTTGTGTCTACCTTGGCTTGTTCAGTGCCATGGTCGTCTTTTGTCAACATTCAGATCACTGTAATAGACTGTTAGCGTGGTCATGAAGAAAGGAAAAAAGAATATGATATCAACTTAACCTTTTCCACTGCG
>NC_087161.1:4265000-4270000 GCF_035594125.1 Scylla paramamosain
ATGAAGTCTAAACTGTAGAGAACATCGTGAAATAAGAAGAAAGAGTGGCTGGAGAGAGAGAGAGAGAGAGAGAGAGAGAGAGAGAGAGAGAGAGAGAGAGAGAGAGAGAGAGAGAGAGAGAGAGTGTGTGTGTGTGTTTTATGATTATATGTGTGTATACGTTTAAGTTAAGAAGAGAGGAAGATGCGTGGAAGAGTGAAAGGAAGAGGAGGAGGAGGAGGAGGAGGAGGAGGAGGAGGAGGAGGAGGAGGAGGAGGAGGTGAAGAGAGGATAAAAAGGAAAAACAAACAACAACAAACATCTTGGTGCTAACGAGGGTGTTTGTATTGCTGTCTTTATTCATGAACCACTTTGTCTCTTGCAACCAGTCCCCTGTAACCAGCAAGGAAAGAACAAGTTTTCCCTGTAACGAGTTAGGAATGAACCAGACCCCTGTAGTAAGTTAGGAATGAACCAAGTTAGGAATGAACCAATCTCCTTAGAACTAGTTAGGAACGAACCAGTGTGTGTAATTAAACAAGTAAGGCATGAACCACTGTCCCCTGAAGCTAGTTAGTGATGAGGCCGTGTCCTTAAACAAGTTATGAACGAACCAGTGACACCAGACAAGCAGCACGAGGTTCACCAGCACACTGTAACTTAAAAGGAGAAAAAAATAAAATAACCAAGAGACTGTAACTAAGTAAATGCGTCTATGAATTGAACCCTAATCATACTACAGGCAATGTGTTGTAATTGTTAAGGTGACGGCGCTTAATGAGTCTCAGGATGTAATTAGCGACACTCACACTGTTGTGGGTAATGCCGGTGTGTGATACATGTTGTCAGATATTGGTAATGCAAGACTTAGCTATTATGACACTTCTTGGCAGTCCTAAAACAAAATGACAACATAACTTAAGCTCATCCTAACCTAATTTAACTCTAACGTTAAAATTATACTCTTATAAAATCTAACGTAATCTGATCTGGTATGACCTAACCTAACTTAACCTTACTTAATTCGATATAATCCAACCTTACGTAATTTAATCTAACCTAACCTTTTTTTTTTTTTTTTTTTTTTTTTTTTTTTTTTTATGTAGGAAGGATACTGGCCAAGGGCAACAAAAATCTAATAAAAAAAATGCCCACTGAAATGCCAGTCCCTAAAAGGGTCAAAGCAGTGGTCAAAAATTGGTGGATAAGTGTCTTGAAACCTCCCTCTTGAAGGAATTCAAGTCATAGGAAGGTGGAAATACAGAAGCAGGCAAGGAGTTCCAGAGTTTACCAGAGAAAGGGATGAATGATTGAGAATACTGGTTAACTCTTGCGTTAGAGAGGTGGACAGAATAGGAGTGAGAGAAAGAAGAAAGTCTTGTGCAGCGAGGCCGCGGAAGGAGGGGAGGCATGCAGTTAGCAAGATCAGAAGAGCAGTTAGCATGAAAATAGCGGTAGAAGACAGCAAGAGATGCAACATTGCGGCGGTGAGAGAGAGGCTGAAGACAGTCAGTTAGAGGAGAGGAGTTGATGAGACGAAAAGCTTTTGATTCCACCCTGTCTAGAACAGCAGTATGAGTGGAACCCCCCCAGACATGTGAAGCATACTCCATACATGGACGGATAAGGCCCTTGTACAGAGTTAGCAGCTGGGGGGTGAGAAAAACTGGCGGAGACGTCTCAGAACACCTAACTTCATAGAAGCCGTTTTAGCTAGAGATGAGATGTGAAGTTTCCAGTTCAGATTATAAGTAAAGGACAGACCGAGGATGTTCAGTGTAGAAGAGGGGGACAGTTGAGTGTCATTGAAGAAGAGGGGATAGTTGTCTGGAAGATTGTGTCGAGTTGATAGATGGAGGAATTGAGTTTTTGAGGCATTGAACAATACCAAGTTTGCTCTGCCCCAATCAGAAATTTTAGAAAGATCAGAAGTCAGGCGTTCTGTGGCTTCCCTGCGTGATATGTTTACCTCCTGAAGGGTTGGACGTCTATGAAAAGACGTGGAAAAGTGCAGGGTGGTATCATCAGCATAGGAGTGGATAGGACAAGAAGTTTGGTTTAGAAGATCATTAATGAATAATAAGAAGAGAGTGGGTGACAGGACAGAACCCTGAGGAACACCACAGTTAATAGATTTAGGAGAAGAACAGTGACCGTCTACCACAGCAGCAATAGAACGGTCAGAAAGGAAACTTGAGATGAAGTTACAGAGAGAAGGATAGAAACCGTAGGAGGGTAGTTTGGAAATCAAAGCTTTGTGCCAGACTCTATCAAAGGCTTTTGATATGTCCAAGGCAACAGCAAAAGTTTCACCAAAGTCTCTAAAAGAGGATGACCAAGACTCAGTAAGGAAAGCCAGAAGATCACCAGTAGAGCGTCCTTGACGGAACCCATACTGGCGATCAGATAGAAAGGTTGTGAAGTGATAGATGTTTAAGAATCTTCCTGTTGAGGATAGATTCAAAAACTTTAGATAGGCAGGAAATTAAAGCAATAGGACGGTAGTTTGAGGGATTAGAGCGGTCACCCTTTTTAGGAACAGGTTGAATGTAGGCAAACTTCCAGCAAGAAGGAAAGGTAGATGTTGACAGACAGAGCTGAAAGAGTTTGACTAGGCAAGGTGCCAGCACGGAGGCACAGTTTCGGAGAACAATAGGAGGGACCCCATCAGGTCCATAAGCCTTCTGAGGGTTTAGGCCAGCGAGGGCATGGAAAACATCATTACGAAGAATTTTAATACGAGGCATGAAGTAGTCAGAGGGTGGAGGAGAGGGAGGAACAAGCCCAGAATCGTCCAAGGTAGAGTTTTTAGCAAAGGTTTGAGCAAAGAGTTCAGCTTTAGAAATAGATGTGATAGCAGTGGTGCCATCTGGTTGAAGTAGAGGAGGGAAAGAAGAAGCAAAGTTATTGGAGATATTTTTGGCTAGATGCCAGAAATCACGAGGGGAGTTAGATCTTGAAAGGTTTTGACATTTTCTGTTAATGAAGGAGTTTTTGGCTAGTTGGAGAACAGACTTGGCATGGTTCCGGGCAGAAATATAAAGTGCATGAGATTCTGGTGAAGGAAGGCTTAAGTACCTTTTGTGGGCCACCTCTCTATCATGTATAGCACGAGAACAAGCTGTGTTAAACCAAGGTTTAGAAGGTTTAGGACGAGAAAAAGAGTAAGGAATGTACGCCTCCATGCCAGACACTATCACCTCTGTTATGCGCTCAGCACACAAAGACAGGGTCTCTGACACGGAAGCAGTAGTCATTCCAAGGAAAATCAGCAAAATACCGCCTCAGGTCCCCCCAACTAGCAGAGGCAAAACGCCAGAGGCACCTTCGCTTAGGGGATCCTGAGGAGGGATTGGAGTGATAGGACAAGATAAAGATATGAGATTGTGATCGGAGGAGCCCAACGGAGAAGAAAGGGTAACAGCATAAGCAGAAGGATTAGAGGTCAGGAAAAGGTCAAGAATGTTGGGCGTATCTCCAAGACGGTCAGGAATACGAGTAGGGTGTTGCACCAATTGCTCTAGGTCATGGAGGATAGCAAAGTTGTAGAGCTAGTTCACCAGGATGGTCAGTGAAGGGAGAGGAAAGCCAAAGCTGGTGGTGAACATTGAAGTCTCCAAGAATGGAGATCTCTGCAAAAGGGAAGAGGGTCAGAATGTGCTCCACTTTGGAAGTTAAGTAGTCAAAGAATTTATTATAGTCAGAGGAGTTAGGAGAGAGGGTATACAGCACAGATAAATTTAGTATGAGAATGACTCTGTAGTCGAAGCCAGATGGTGGAAAACTCGGAAGATTCAAGAGCGTGGGCACGAGAGCAGGTTAAGTCATTGCGCACATAAACGCAGCATCCAGCTTTGGATCGAAAATGAGGATAGAGAAAGTAGGAGGGAACAGAAAAGGGGCTACTGTCAGTTGCCTCAGACACCTGAGTTTCAGTGAGGAAAAGAAGATGAGGTTTAGAAGAGGAGAGGTGGTGTTCTACAGATTGAAAATTAGATCTTAGACCGCGAATGTTGCAGAAGTTAATGAAGAAAAAGTTGAGGGGGGTGTCAAGACACTTACGGTCGTCGACGGAAAGGCAGTCCGACCTGGGGACATTTATGGTCCCCTCCCCAGATGGGGACTCCGAGGCTGGTGTAGGAGTCGCCATGATTTTAAAATTTTTTGAGTGAATGGTGTGTGTGTTATTAAGTGCTTGTAGTTTTGTGTGGAGGAAGAGAGTTGTCTTTAGAGGGCAGGCTGTGACTACCCCCTTGTGTTGTGAGACACAAAGGGAAACGTTCAGTGAGGTCACAGCTGGGTTTAATGATAAGTTCACAGCACCCCTGAACAGTGCTTTAGACCTCACTGGGAGTAATTATCGTTTCGGCAGGTGTCTACTGCCTCCTCCTAACATAACATGACATAATCTAACTTAACCTAACTTGATTTAATATAACCTGGCATAATATATTCTAATCTAACTTAACCTAACCTAACCTAAGTGAACCAAATCTAACCTAAACTAACCTCACCTAACTTAATCTCACCTAAACTAACGCAACCAAACATAAATAAACAAACCAAACCAAACCTAACTAAACCTTAAGAAACGAAATGAAACGAAATTAAACGAAAGGAAACCAAACCATACCAAACCTAACCAACTAACCAAACAAAATCACATCAGACCACCTGACTAACCACCCACACACACACACACCCACCCGCCTCGTCCGCAGCGCCACCAGGGACACGTGAACTCTGGCGCTGTGCTGGCTTCTCTCGTCTCGCCAGGCTTTACAATGACGACACCTTTAATTAACCTTACCTTCAACCTTCGCTTCATTGCCACTGATATTACACGTTCTTCTCGCTGTACCACTATCAATATGCATGCCAGTCTGTGTGTGTATGTGTGTGTGTGTGTGTGTGTGTGTGTGTGTGGCAAAGAGGGTAGACACACACACACACACACACACACACACACACACACAAAATTCCAAGCTATCTTAAATACTTTCCCCTTTATTGAATTTTAG
>NC_087161.1:4287500-4295000 GCF_035594125.1 Scylla paramamosain
GAGAGAGAGAGAGAGAGAGAGAGAGAGAGAGAGAGAGAGAGCTAACCTAACCCAACTCAACCAAACTTAACCCAACCAACCTCAAAACTCGAACAGAAAGTCCAACCTACATAAATAATCTGGCACATCTTAACCCAGCCCAACCTAACTCAACACAACCCACGCCAAGTCAACAAAACACAACACAACTAACCTAACCCAACCTAACCTAACCTAACCCAACCCAAGTCAACACAGCACAACACAATCCAACTTAACCTAACCTAACCTAACCTAACCTAACCTAACCTAACCTAACCCAACCTAACCTAACCTAACCTAACCCAACCCAAGTCAACACAGCACAACACAATCCAACCTAACCTAACCTAACCTAACCTAACCTAACCTAACCTAACCTAACCTAACCTGACCTAACCCAACCGAAGTCAATAAAACACAAGTCAACCCAACACAACACAACCCAACACAACACAACACAAGGCAGCGCAACTCAAACTCAACTCAAACTCAACTCAACCAACTCGATGGAAATTCCCACAACTACAAGAACGAAAGTTTCAATTATTTTCGCCCATTCTTTCCTTTTTTTTTTTTTTCCGGTGCCAAAGGATTTTTTCGACAATTCGTGGCCGGGAGCGAGAGAGAGAGAGAGAGAGAGAGAGAGAGAGAGAGAGAGAGAGAGAGAGAGAGAGAGAGAGAGAGAGAGAGAGAGAGTGTGGAGACTGTGCGCAAATATTGGTGGGAGAGGGAGAGGGAGGGAGAGAGGAAGAGTGAGAGGGTGGGTAGAGACAACCGTATACGGGAAAGAAAGAGAGAGAGAGGCGGAAGAGTGTGTGGGAGAGAGAGAAAGGGGAAGGGAGAGGAGGAAAAAAATGAGAGGTTAAAAGAGAGAAAAGATACTGGAAAGAAAGGCATGGAGGGAAAAATAAGGCAGGGAGTGTATATATAACGAGAGAGAGAGAGAGAGAGAGAGAGAGAGAGAGAGAGAGAGAGAGAGAGAGAGAGAGAGAGAGAGAGAGAGAGAGAGAGAGAGAGAGAGTAAACGATAAAGGCAGAAGGGGAAAGAGGAAAAGAAAATACAGAGAAAGGGAGAAAGATAAGGGAAGATAAAGGGAAAGAAAAAGACAGAAAGTGAGAGAGAGAGAGAGAGAGAGAGAGAGAGAGAGAGAGAGAGAGAGAGAGAGAGAGAGAGAGAGAGAAACCGAGGGAAAGAGCAAGGAGGAAAAGTGTGTGGGAAGAAAAGGAATGAGGAGGAACGGTAAGAGTTACAGATAAAATCTCTCTCTCTCTCTCTCTCTCTCTCTCTCTCTCTCTCTCTCTCTCTCTCTCTCTCTCTCTCTCTCTCTCTCTCTCTCGGTGCTGGAAATGGTTTAGTGGAGGAGGAGAAAAACTCTGCTTCTGTATGCAAGTATTTATGCGGGTTTCATCTTTTCCTTCTATTCTGTCTATCACTCCCTCTATCCATCTATCTGTCTGTGTGTCTGTACGCCTGTTTGTCTGTGTGTGCATTGCTGTTCCTATCTTCGCTTTAATGACCGTGTTCATTCACCTGTCTACCTGTGTATCTATCTACCAGTAATTTTGTTAATTTATTTGTCAGATTTCCTTTAAGCCTGCGTGTCTGTATGTATGTATCAGTGGTTCCCAGACTAAGGGCGTGAGGAGGGACACAGGTAGGGGTATAGATAACACAGACAGACAGCCAGGCAGACAAATACACAGAGACATGAAAATAGAGAGGAATGCAAGGTGGTGGAGGATGTGGCTGGAATCATCTGGCAAAAAAAAAAAAAATAAATAAATAAACAAAATAAAATAAAATATGTATACTGAAATTAATTACTCCAGGAACTTTCAACACAACACAACACAACACAACCCAACCCAACCCAATCCAACCCAACCAAACCCAATCTTTGACGCGCGCCAGGCAGCAGTGCCCACCACACTGAAGCTGTTCAGAGCACACACAGTCAGTAATTCATGCCATTAATTTTGTTTCAGTATAACGAGGATTCGGAATATCATATGCGTGCCAAGTCTTCATTATTTGTATTCATTTTGTAGAGCAGTGGGTATTGAGGTTAATTTCAGGCATTTAGTGCAGCAGGTTGCTTTATATTTCAGTGCTATGAGAATTGCAATGATCATTTATGTGTCATGTCTTCATATTCCATGTTCAGTTTGTAAGGCTGTGCAGGTCCCGGGCTGAGGCATTACTGGTGTAAGCGTCTTTGCATCTGTGTTGTGAGAGCTTAAAGTGTTAGGTATTGCGTCACGCCTCCGTGCCTTGTGATTGGTTTATAAGCCTGTGGGGTTTTTTGGTTTGATTTTGATTTTTTTTTTAACTGAAGAGAGTGTCTTTACATTCCAGGAGTGGGACAATTGATAATGTTATGTACCTTCGTGTTGTGTGTTAGTGTTTTTATATGAAATTTATGAAATTGTCCATATCATAGAGTCAGTGATTTACTTGATATGTTTTATGTTCATTTCGGTATTATGAGTATTACTAAATTTTGTCACATGTTTTCAAATTCTTCATTTAGTGTTTGGTACTGTGCGTCCATTTTCATAATTCCCCCAATGTTCTGCTTCCTTTTCAAAGCAAATATTTATTAGAATGTCTGCTGCCTGTGTTATTTATTTAATATGTTTTAATTCAAGCAAAAGTCTTTGTTTTAATCAGCAGCACTAAGATATAAATTGTAAAAATACATAGTTTTGTATAAGCACAGTCAAGGTAAGAGAGCGGAGAGGGATGTGAGTGCTATGTAATATAGAATCAGAACCATTAGTATATAGGTTAATAGTTTAGTTTGTATGTGTGTATGTACGTGTATCTGTTTATTTACCTATGTCTGTATCTAGCTGGCTATTTTCAAGTCTCTGTGTATTTGTCTGCCTGCGTGCCATTTTTATATACACTTCCAACTGTCTGCATCCACGCCTCTTTCTGTATCATTATGTCTGTTTGTGTGTGTGTGTGTGTGTGTGTGTGTGTGTGTGTGTAATCATTATTTACGTAGCTTTCTTCTTTACTATTCTTTCTTTTGTCTCTTCAATAGAAACAAAAATGGCAATAAGTATCACGGCAGTAAATCTAGACACATTTTTCAAACATAAAACAAAACACACACACACACACACACACACACACACACACACACACACACACACACACACACACACTGTATACCCTTCCTCTCCATTCCCCACCACCAAAAAAAACAAAAAAAAAAGGAAAAACATGAAGAGAGAGAGAGAGAGAGAGAGAGAGAGAGAGAGAGAGAGAGAGAGAGAGAGAGAGAGAGAGAGAGAGAGAGAGAGAGAGAGAGACCCTCAAAAAAACAAAAAACAAAAGAAATAAAAACGCCCAACTCAGCCTCACCTCACCCCGCCCACCCATCCCCACCCCGCCCCGCCCGCCCGCCAGCTCAGCCCGTAAAAATAATAAATAATAAAGGCGTGGAAACACAGGTAAGGCCACTAATTACCGCACACCTGTCCTGGCTGAGGGCGCGGCGTACCTGGTGTGACACGGGCTTACCTTACCGCCTTTCAATTACACTATCACCTGTTTCCGGAGGCGAGAGAGAGAGAGAGAGAGGATTACGGTAAGGAGGAGGAGGAAGAGAAGGAGGAGGAGGAAGGGGAGGAGAGGAAGATGAGGACGGAGAGGACAAGGAGGTGAAATAGTAAGTGAGGAAAGAAACTGAGTGACGGGAAGGAGGTGGAGGAGGAGGAGGAGGAGGAGGAGGAGGAGGAGGAGGAGGAGGAGGAGGAGGAGGATGTGAGTACGACAGAAACTGAAAGAGCTTGATAGGAAAAAAAGAAGAGGATGAAAACGAAAAGAAGAGGAAGGAGAACGACGATAAGTACGAGGGAGGAAGGGGAGAAAGAGGAAGAGGAAGAGGAGGAGGAGGAGGAGGAGGAAGTGAAGAAGGATACGGTGGAAATAGAAAGAGGATGAGAATGAAAAAAAGAAGGAGGGGGAAGGAGAATGAGAACAAGAGAGAGACACACAGAGAGAGAGGAGGAGGAAGAGAAAGAAGAAGGAGAAAGAGAAAGACGAGGAAGGAAACAAGAAGAAAAAAAAAAAAAGAAAACGACATGAAAAATAACAGAAAACAAAGATCCTAGCAGCTGATAATGAGGTTACCTGCTTAAGATTACTACTCTAATCTGCGAAACTTTATCACCAGTGCGAGGGAAGGACAGAAAAGTGAGAAGATTCCTCCCCTCCCACCTCTCTCTCTCTCTCTCTCTCTCTCTCTCTCTCTCTCTCTCTCTCTCTCTCTCTCTCTCTCTCTCTCTCTCTCTCTCGCTGCTTCACACAAAAAAGAAAAACAACATCACACTTTTGCAGAGAAGAGTTACCGAAATTTTCATGCGAAGGAAAGAAAGAAAAGAAGGAAAAGTTGTGGAAGAGGAGGAGGAGGAGGAGGAGGAGGAGGAGGAGGGGGAGAGATAAAGGAGGAGGAGAGATAAAAGAGGAGAAAGGCGGCTGGGGGGTTTACAGGGAAGAATGAGGAAGAAAAGAAAGATAAGATAGGAGAGAAGAGTGAGAAGAAAAATAATAATAACAACAACAACAACAACAACAACAACAACAACAACAACAACAACAACATCATCATCATCATAAACAAGTCGAAGAAGAAGAAGAATATAGAGACAAAGACACATCTTGAGATAACACACACACACACACACACACACACACACACACACACACACACACACAGTCCTTACCTCATTTCAAACAGTTTCTCTCTTGCATTAGCCGAAATATTCCGGTTAATCCCAATCAAGCTAACCGAACGCGCCTTTGTTAGGATGCGTTAATCCGATCATCTGTCCGGATAAACGAAGACTCCGGATTCGCTAAACGAGGACGATTCCGATCCAGATTTCTTTTTCCTTGTTTTTCTTTTAATCAGACACAACGTAATCCGCGTTAACGAAACATTTAAGTTACGAACGAACGAACACACAGCAAGTTCCGGTTATTACGAATTTGGTGTACGTACGAGTGATTTATTTATTTATTAACTTTACTTTATTTCATTTATTTTTTTATTGTGTTCTTCGTTATATCCAAGGTTTTTATATCGGGGTTGAAAATGTTAACTTTTCTTAATAGGATAAATTTTTAACCCCAATAAAGCGAACTGACTTTGTAAAAACAGATACACTACTTACATCACGGCAAATTACTCTCTCTCTCTCTCTCTCTCTCTCTCTCTCTCTCTCTCTCTCTCTCTCTCTCTCTCTCTCTCTCTCTCTCTCTCTCTCTCTTATTAACTTTCTCCCCTTCTCTCTTCCCTTATCTATTGCGTTTCTGCACTTTATTTTTAAACTACCTTTTATCTCTCTCTCTCTCTATTTTCCTCCTCCTCCTCCTCCTCCTCCTCTCTCTTCATGTTCATCTTTTCTTTATTTTAGTTTACTACATCTTTCTATTTTATTTGTCACTCTCCTCTCCTCTCCTCGTCCTCCCCTTCTTCCTGTCTTTATTCTCTCCATTCTCTTTACATTTTTCTTTACACTCCTTCCTCCTCCTCCTTCTCCTCCTCTTCCTCTCCTTCTTCTTTTCTTCTTCTTTTGTTTTCTTTCCTTTAAACTCCCATTAATGCAAGTTTTCCTGTGGTTCCTCTTTCTTCTTATTGTTTCCTTGTTCCTCTCTTTCTTCCTTCCCCTATTTTCCCTTTTCCTTTTTCTCTTTTTCTTTTTTTCCATCTTTGTCCGATAATTCTATCACAAAATATTGGGAAATGTTAGTGTAATCTTTTTTTCTCTCTCTCTCTCTCTCTCTCTCTCTCTCTCTCTCTCTCTCTCTCTCTCTCTCTCTCTCTCTCTCTCTCTCTCTCTCTCTCTCTCTCTCTCTCTTCCTCCTCCTCCTCTTCTTCTTCTTTTTCTTCATGTTCTTCATTATTCCTCCTCCTCCTCCTCCTCCTCCTCCTTCTCCTCCTCCTCCTCCTCCTCCTCTTCTCCTCCTCTTCTCCTGCTTCTGCTGCTGCTCCTCTTCCTCTTTCTATTTTTTCTTTCCTTCCCTCCTCTTCCCACCTCCTCTTTCTTCTTCTTTATTTTCATTTCCTCCTCTTCCTCCTCCTTCTCCTCTTTCTCTTGTATCACCACCACCAACACCATCATCACCAGCTTCTCCTCCTCCTCCTCCTCCTCCTCCTCCTCCTCCTCCTCCTCCTCGTCTATATCGCCCTTCCTACTTTCACACTTACTCTTCTATTCCTCTCACTTTTCTATATATTTCCTCCTCCTCCTCCTCCTCCTCCTCCTCCTCCTCCTCCTTCCTCCTCTTCCTCCTCCTCCTCTTCCTCCTCAAGTTGATTGGAGTAACTTCGTCTTCTTTTCACATGCACATTTTCAGAGAGAGAGAGAGAGAGAGAGAGAGAGAGAGAGAGAGAGAGAGAGAGAGAGAGAGAGAGAGTTGAGTATTATTTCATGAGAAGGTCGAATATTCTCTCTCTCTCTCTCTCTCTCTCTCTCTCTCTCTCTCTCTCTCTCTCTCTCTCTCTCTCTCTCTCTCTCTCTCTCTCTCTCTCTCTCCCCTCCTCCTCTCCCTTTTTTCCTCCTCTCTCTCTATGTCCCCTTTTGCAAACGTTTCCTCCATTATATATCTCCCTCTTTCCATGTTTCCTTTCTTCCTTTCTTCCTCTTACTTCACTCTTTCCCTCCTCTCCCCTTCCTTCCTTCCTTCCTTCCTTCCTTCTTTATTCAGTATTAATCCCTTCTTGTTTTATTTCTCATTCGTATTTGTAGTTCGGGTTCTTGTTTTATCAATACTATCTTCTATTTCCTTCTTTTCATTTTCATTTATTTGTATTTCCTTTTTTTTTTGTCTTTCTCATTCCTTAAATAAACATACACACACACACACACACACACACACACATTTTCTATCTCTCTCTCTCTCTCTCTCTCTCTCTCTCTCTCTCTCTCTCTCTCTCTCTCTCTCTCTCTCTCTCTCTCATTATTGATATTTTCTTTTTTCTCTCTCTCCTTCCTTCCTTCCTTCCTTCCTTTCTTCTCCTCTTCATTAGTGTCTTGTTTTTTTCTACCCTTCCTCCTTCCCTTCCTTATTCCTTGCCTTTATTAATAATCTCTCTCTCTCTCTCTCTCTCTCTCTCTCTCTCTCTCTCTCTCTCTCTCTCTCTCTCTCTCTCTCTCTCTCTTCCTTCCTTCACTAAATAACTTGTTCCCTTTCCACCTCTCTTTATCATACCTCTCTATCATTATCTCTCCTTCTTTCCCTCCCTCTCTCCCTTCATCATATTTACGACCTACCACTCTCCCTTCACCTCTCCCTTCTTTCCCTTCCTCGAGTCAGCATCTTTTTTCCCCCTCCAAATTATTTCCCTCCACAAAATATAGTTTCCTTTTTAGAGGTTCAAACATTATCAAGGAAAGGTCGCGTGTGTGCCTCATAACTCGTGTGTGTGTGTGTGTGTGTGTGTGTGTGTGTGTGTGTGTGTG
>NC_087161.1:4305000-4312500 GCF_035594125.1 Scylla paramamosain
GCCCGTCTGTCTATCTCTGCTTGCCTGTGTGTTTGTGTGTGTGTGTGTGTGTGTGTGTGTGTGTGTGTGTGTGTGTGTGTGTGTGTGTGTGTGTGTGTGTGTGTGTGTGTGTGTGTGTGTGTGCATGTTCCCCTGTCTGTTCATCTGCCACTATTTCCGCTCGTCTCTCTCTCTCTCTCTCTCTCTCTCTCTCTCTCTCTCTCTCTCTCTCTCTCTCTCTCTCTCTCTCTCTCTCTCTCTCTCTCTCTGCGATGCTTTTTTTTTTTTCTTCTTCCGCTCCGCCAAAATAAATGATGTTTGGCTTCCATGAGCGAAAATTAATCCCCAAACTTGCGCCATTACAGGGAGGCACGGCGCGCTGAGACACCTTGCTGCACCTGAGGGCGGGGGCCTCCTGACGGGGGAAGAGACACCTGGAGGGAAGAGGCACCTGTAAGAGATGCCTGGGGGGAGAGTCACCTGGAGGAACAGTCACCTTCGGGAAAATAAGTCACCTGGGAGTCACCTGGAGGAAAGAGTCACCTGGATGACCTAGAAGTCATGTGGAGGAAAGTAAGAGTCACCTGGGGGAAAGAGTCAACTTAGGAGAGTCACCTGGGAGAATCAAGAGTCATCTGGAAAAGTCAACAGGAGGAAACAAGGTCATCTGTAAGCAAGAGTCATTTCGAGGAAAACAAGAGTCATTGAAGAAAAAACAAGAGTCACTGAAGAAAAGTACAAGTAAACTACACCAGGTTTGAGTCACCTAAGAGTCAAACAAGTAACTTAAGAGTCTCCTAAAGGTCACGCAAGAATCACAAGGTCGTTTTTAAGGCCTTACGACAACTGACAGTCATCCTATCTTGAGACGAGCCATCCAGAGTCAAATCATTTATTTTAAAGTTTAGGAAAAAGTCACAGAAGAGGCAAACCTTCACCTGAGAGTCAGAGAAGCCACCTAAAATATAGAACAAGTCACCTGAGCCACATGAGTCATCCAAGAGTCATAGAAGAGTCACCAGTATTACCTTGAAATTAAAAGAAACATGTGATTGTGAAAAAAAGTCGTGTTAAAAAAGTTAGCTAAGAGTCACTACCGAAGTCACACTGACAGTTACCTGAGAGTCACTTAGGAGTCGAACTAACCACCTCAGTCACCTAAAAAATCGTAAGACTCACGTAAAAACCAAGAAAAGTCACCTCAAACTCAACAAGGAGTCAGAGTCACTTCATAATATTTTTCCAAGACTCACCTTAGAATCAGAGGCAGTCAAGACAATCAGCCAAAAGTCAAATACTCATCGTGAAGTCACAAGCGAGTCACCTACAAACTCACGGGTCACATAAAAGTCTCGAAGGAAAAAAAAAAAAAGATAAATATGTAAATAGAGTGAACGAAAGGTAGACAATACATAACAAATAAATAAATAAATAAATAAACTCAACTATAGAGTCAATTATAACCGCAAAGAGTCATGATAGTCATTTAAGGATCACGTAACTCACGTAACAAACAAGAGAGTCAAATTTAACAATCTAACAAAGAAATAGATGAACGAGAGAGTCAAAAGAGTCAAAAGTCAAAAGTCACATAATCAAGAGTCAAATTAACCACTTTAAATTCACACGAGTCATCTAAAAAGTCACCCAGAGTCACCTTAGAGTCACCTGCGGGTCATGAGTCACCTGAGAGTGGCGTAGTGGTGTGGCCTGATCCAAGAGTCACCACCCAGTCACTCTGAGTCACTGGTGATGTTTAGATGCGACACATGTTTTCAAGGAGATTAAATTCCTCTCTCTCTCTCTCTCTCTCTCTCTCTCTCTCTCTCTCTCTCTCTCTCTCTCTCTCTCTCTCTCTCTCTCAGTATTCCCTCCTCCCCCCTTTTCATCCGTGTCTCTTTTTCCCTCGTTTCTTTCCTCGCATCTTTCTCTTCTCTTCCCTGAATCTCCTCTCGTTATCTTCCTTCTGTGAATTCTAGTCTTGTTCTCTTATTTTCCCTTCGTTTTTCTTTTCTCCCCCTATTCTTTCTTCCGTTCATATCCTCCTCTTGTTCGTGTCCGCCTCTCTTCGTCTTCTTTTTTACTTATATTTCCCTTTTCGTCTGCTTTCCTCATTCTCTTATTCGTCATCATTCTTCTACAATTTCCCTCTACGTATCTTTCACTGTTTCCTTCTTCCTTCCTTCCTTCCTTCCTTCCTTCCTGTCTCCTTTCTTTGTTGTACTCCTTCCTCTTCTTTCTCTATTTGTCTGGCTGTCTTTCCTTCTCCCCTTTCCTTCTCTCTTCCCAATTTCACGTTTAATCTTCGTCTCTCTTTTATTGCCCCTTTTTATTACTCTTCCTTCCTTCTTCCTCCTTGCCTCCTTTTCTCTTTCCTATATCCTTTCCCTTCTTTTCCATTTCCTTCTATTCCCTTCTCTTCTCTTCTTTCTCTTTCCATTCAATTCATTCTTTTTTCCTCTTTCCTCATGTTCCCTCCATCCCCTTCTCTCTCTCTCTCTCTCTCTCTCTCTCTCTCTCTCTCTCTCTCTCTCTCTCTCTCTCTCTCTCTCTCTGACTCTACCATTCCTCCCCATACTCCTTCTTATAATGGAAGTACATTATTCTCTCTCTCTCTCTCTCTCTCTCTCTCTCTCTCTCTCTCTCTCTCTCTCTCTCTCTCTCTCTCTCTCGTCATGGTTCGTTAAAGAAAACTTCTGTTCTTATTGCTTTGTGGAGGGAAAGGAGAAGGAGGTAGAGAAGGACGAAAAGGAAAGGGGAGGAGGGAAGGAGGAAAGGGAGGGAGAGAGGAAGGGAGGTGGGAGAAAAGGAGAGAGGGGAGGAAAGGAAGGACAGTAAAAGCCGAGGAATGTATGAGAGAGAGGGTGAGGTGTAGGAGGATGGGAGAGAGAGAGAGTGAGGTGTAGGAGGATGGGAGAGAGAGAGAGAGAGAGAGAGAGAGAGAGAGAGAGAGAGAGAGAGAGAGAGAGAGAGAGAGGTGAGTGGGACGGAAGAGAGAAAATAGAGTAAAAAAACTGAAAAGAAGCAGATGAGGAAAGGAACAAAAAGAAGGAAAGAGAAGAGAAACAGAAAAAAAGAGAAGAGGAAGAAAGAAGGAAGAGAGAGAGAGAGAGAGAGAGAGAGAGAGAGAGAGAGAGAGAGAGAGAGAGAGAGAGAGAGAGAGAGAGAGAGAAAGACGCAAACAAAAGAGGTAAACGAACAGATAATTATCAAGCACACGCGCACACACACACACACACACACACACACACACACACACACACACACACACACACACACACACACACACACACACACACACACACAGAAGAATACAAAACCACCACCACCACCACCACCACTACCAATAATAACAACAAAAATAATAATAATAATAATAATAATAATAATAATAATGATAATAATGGTAATTGCGCTATTGATGTCGGTGCTTTGTGTGGGCAGCAAAGTGAGGCGTTTATTCAGTGCCTCCCGCCGCCCCGCCTGCTGCTGCTGCTGCTGATGATGATGATGATGATGATGATTATGATGATGTGTTTGTTGTGACGGTGAGGTGACGCCCTGGCACTTGTTTGTATGTGTGTGTGTGTGTGTGTGTGTGTGTGTGTGTGTGTGTGTGTGTGTGTGTGTGTGTGTGTGTGTGTGTGTGTGGTGATGCTTCATTATTTACACGTTTGTCACCAATAATGCCAAACTAATATACATACATACATACATACATACATACATACATACATACATAATTGTACTTAAATACATACATACATACATATTATACTTCTATTTAAATGCATATATACATGCATACATACATACATACATACATTTATACTCGTACATTCATATTAACATATATATCGATCATATTCATCTCTCTCTCTCTCTCTCTCTCTCTCTCTCTCTCTCTCTCTCTCTCTCTCTCTCTCTCTCTCTCTCTCTCTCTCTCACTCTCTGCATTACACGTGTCAAGACACATTCATGTTTAATTAATATGTGTACAGACCTCTCTCTCTCTCTCTCTCTCTCTCTCTCTCTCTCTCTCTCTCTCTCTCTCTCTCTCTCTCTCTCTCTCTCTCTCTCTCTCGCTCTCTCTTCAATCAGTGTCTTGCTACATTTTCCTGCTTAAGGCATTATTGTCCTTCCTCCTCCTCCTCCTCCTCCTCCTCCTCCTCCACCTTCTCTCACTCCTCCTCTTCCTCCTCGTCCTCCTCTTCCTCCTGTTTTCCTCTTCCTTAACACCTTCTAGAATTGGTCTGGTTAAGTCATCAAGAAGGGAGAGGAGGAAGAAGGAAGGGAGAGGGAGGGAAGGAGGGAGGGAGGGAAGGAGAGAAGGAGAGATGGAGTGATGGAGGGAGAGAAGAAGGGAGGTGGGTAGAAGAGCGGAAACAGAGGAATGGTAGGGAAGATAGAGGAGGAGGAGGAGGAGGAGGAGGAGGAGGAGGAGGAGGAGGAGGAGAGGTGTGAGATGATGGAAAAAAGGGCGAGGGAGAAGGATGGATGGTGAGAGAGAGAGAGAGAGAGAGAGAGAGAGAGAGAGAGAGAGAGAGAGAGAGAGAGAGAGAACAGAAGGGATTAAACTCAGCAGGTATTCAAAAGCCAGAGAGAGAGAGAGAGAGAGAGAGAGAGAGAGAGAGAGAGAGAGAGAGATGAAAGCGAGACAGATAAAGAGATAGGAAGCAAAGATGGTTGTATGATTTAGGATGACAAGCGAAGGGGGAGAAGAGATAGAGGAGGAGGAGGAGGAGGAGGAGGAGGAGGAGGAGGAGGAGGGAATGGAGTGAAGACAAGGGTGACATAAGAGGAAATGCCGAAAAAAAATTGAAAGTGAGAGAGAGAGAGAGAGAGAGAGAGAGAGAGAGAGAGAGAGAGAGAGAGAGAGAGAGAGAGAGAGAGAGAGAGAGAGAGAGAGAGAGAGAGAGAGGAAGCTATATGAAAGGAAGTCCGAAGTTACTTAATTAAACCCAAATCGGTAAAGATTCTCTCTCTCTCTCTCTCTCTCTCTCTCTCTCTCTCTCTCTCTCTCTCTCTCTCTCTCTCTCTCTCTCGTTCCCTATCCAAATGCATTACTCAACCCTTTGATTAAACCCTAGGAAACCCACTCTCTCTCTCTCTCTCTCTCTCTCTCTCTCTCTCTCTCTCTCTCTCTCTCTCTCTCTCTCTCTCTCTCTCTCTCTCTCTCTCTCTCTCTTTATTGAGATGACCGTAACACATCCCTTAATCTATTAATTAATCTCTGTCCCCTCTCCCACTTTCCCTTTTTATCTTTATTTACATTATCTTTCCTCTCTTCTTTCTCTACTTTTATCTCTCAACGCTTACTCTCTCTCTCTCTCTCTCTCTCTCTCTCTCTCTCTCTCTCTCTCTCTCTCTCTCTCTCTCTCCTTTGCCGTGGTTTCTTTATGTTCTCTCTTCCTCCCAACTTCTCTATTACCTTGAGAGAGAGAGAGAGAGAGAGAGAGAGAGAGAGAGAGAGAGAGAGAATTAGCAGTATCTCTCTTTTCTCTCTCATTTTCCTTTACATTTGTTCCTTCTTTCTGTTCGTAGCTTATCTAAACGATTATGAGAGAGAGAGAGAGAGAGAGAGAGAGAGAGAGAGAGAGAGAGAGAGAGAGAGAGAGAGAGAGAGAGAGAGAGAGAGAGAGAGAGGCGGGGGGGGACGGAGAGTATGTCACTGACTGAAGAAGAAAAACAATAGAAAAACTAGAGAAAGTAGAGAGATAGATAGACAGAAAGACAGATAGATAGATAGACAGACAGATAGAAAAACAGATAAGTAAGGAAAACAGACTAAAGAATAACAAATACACAACCAGAGAGAGAGAGAGAGAGAGAGAGAGAGAGAGAGAGAGAGAGACCCTCCCCCTCATTAGGCTCTGACAGTCTTGGTTATCTGGCACAGTAATTGATGATAAACAGCAGCGTGGGGCGGGCTTGCTTACCTTGCTTGCCGGCCACTCACTGATTGCCCATAGCACCACCACCACCACCACCACCACCACCACCACCACCACCACCACCACCACCGCTGCTATTACTGCTATTGCCACTACCACTACTATTAATGGTTACTTTTTTTTCTTTAATGTTATGGTTTTATGTGTTTGTGCTTTTGTGGTGGTGGTGGTGATGGTGTTGGTGCTACTATTACTATTGCTACCACTACTACTACTACTACTACTACTACTACGCTCACTACCATAACTACTACTATTGTTACTACCATAATTTTTACTCCTAATCCTAATAAAGTTTTCTGCTTTTGTACTACTACTACTACTACTACTACTACTACAATTACTACTACTACTACTACTACAATTACTACTACTACTACTACTACTACTACTACTACTACAGCTTACCTCAAAATCTCACTATTACCTCAAGTGCCGAAGTTAATTTGAAGATAAGCCCTCGTATTTGAGAGAGAGAGAGAGAGAGAGAGAGAGAGAGAGAGAGAGAGAGAGAGAGAGAGAGAGAGAGAGAGAGAGAGAGAGAGAGAGAGATAACTAGCATCATTGCCTTCATCACTTAGGCAGCACTTTCTTAATTAACACTCCCACTAACTACGTAAATCTTGTTGCCATTAATTCATCCTGATCGTTAGCAGCAGCAGCAGCAACAACAACAACAACAACAACAACAACAACAACAACAACAACAACAGCAACAACGAAGATGATGAATAGCTAATTTCAAAGCAACAACAAACAAAATAAAATGTTATACTACTACTACTACTACTACTACTACTACTACTACTACTACCACCACCACCACCACCACCATCACTACAATAGACGCTACAAAAATATTCCATCTTCCCAAATATTATTACGTTATACTGTTTGTTTATTTTTCCCCTACACGTCCCAGCGGCGGCCATCTTGCTCCCCACAATGCACCTGGGTCAACAACAAAGTCCCGTGCGTGTTTATATAGGAGAGAGAGAGAGAGAGAGAGAGAGAGAGAGAGAGAGAGAGAGAGAGAGAGAGAGAGAGAGAGAGAGAGAGAGTCATCCTAAATTTTTTCTATCTTCTTCATTTTTCCAGTTTGTGAAATTATGAGTTTTACGAGAGGGGGATCTTTTTGGCAAGGGGGGGGCAGGAAAGAGGGGAGAGGGGAGAGGAATGGGGAAGAAGAGGGGGAGGATGTGGACGGAGTGGTGGAGGGGAGGAGAAATGGGAAGGTGGCTTCACTTGAGGGACGAAGGAAGAAGAGGGGGAAGAAGAGAAGAGGGGAGGTGGGGAAAAAGGGGGAGAGAGGAAATTAGAAGATGAAAGGGAAGAAGGAAGGTGGCAGAAGAGAAGGAAAGATGATGGGGGAAACGAATCAAAGGGGAAGAGATGAGGGGAAAGCAGAGGGGAGGGAAAGAAGAGGAGAGATAATATTAGAAGACGAAAGAGAGGAAAGGAAGGGAGGAGAAGAGAAGGATGGGGAAGGGATGTGAATAAAAATAAAAACGAAAGGGAAAAAGAAGTGAAAGAAGGGGAGGGAAAAGAAAGGAGAGGAAAGAAGAGA
>NC_087161.1:4335000-4337500 GCF_035594125.1 Scylla paramamosain
TCTTTTAACCCTCCCTTAACTTTGCCTGTCTTTTTCTTTTTCCCCTTTAAACCATCATCATCATCATCATTATCATCATCATATTTCCTTTCACTTCCCTCCTTCCTATCCTTTCTATTTCCCCTCACTTCCCCTCACCCATTTCTACAAGTCATCCCTTCTCATTTTCCTCACCACAAATTTATTCATTTCCCCAGCCAAGTTCTTTGACCTAATCCCCTTCCCTTCCCCTCTCCTCCTCTCCCCTTAAACTCCTTTCATTCATATCTATAGTATACCCACCACCTCTTCCCCTCTCTCTCTCTCACTTAATGCCGTTTCAATCCCCACCACTCCCCAACTCTCATGAACCCTCCAGTTAACCTTTTATTGCTAATCCTCATCCTTTACACCTCCTCCCTCTCCTTAAGCTCAGATCCCCACCTACGCTGTCTCTTTTTCTCCCTGTCTTTATCGTCTCCTCCCCGTGTCAGGTTAGGTCAGGTCAGGTCAGGTTAGGTTAGGTTAGGTTAGGTTTTCCCCAGCTGCATCTCTTCCCCATATTTTTTTTTTTCCATCTTGTACATTTTGTCTTTCTTTCTCTATCTCCTATATCTATTTTTTTTCCTTTTCCCTTCCTTTCTACATTTCCTCTTCCTCTTTTTCTTCCTATGCTTCCTTCCTCTTCCCCTTCTTCATCTACTATTCCTTCTGTTTCCCTATCTATATCTTTTATCTATTTTTCTTCTTTTCTTACTTCCTACATTTCTTCTACCCCTTCTTTTCCCTAGTCTTGTGAATTTTCCCTTCCTCTTCCCCTTCTCTATCTTCAATACTCGTGGTGAAGTGTTTTTTTTATGGTTGTAGTGGCAGATTAACAAGATTTTTACACAATTAACAGGAGAAACACTCTGAACACGGCTAATCATCTTTGTGGCGTATGGAAACAGCTGTGGTGAAGTTACAAGGGGTTTTTAATGGTATTTTTGTAGTTCCGGTGACAGATTTGCAAGATTCCTACATAATTAACAGGAGAAACACTCTTGAGAACCCGGCTGACCATCTCTGTGGCCTTGGAAAACAGTCGAGGTGGGAGAGGAGAGCGTTTCAGAATACGAGTTTATAACAAGTGACATGAGTTTTTAAGTGTCATTTTTTTATGGTTCTAGAGACAAATTAACAAGATATCTACATAATTAACAGGAGAAACACTCTTGAGAACCTGGCTAATCATTTATGTGGCCTTTGAAAACAGTCGTGGCAAGAGAGAGAGAGAGAGAGAGAAAACGAAGTGTCACGTGCTACATTACCCCTGCCACGTGCTGCCAGATGGAGTGAATAGTGGGCACGTGAGTCGGCGCCATGTCACCTGCCCTGCCTGACCGGGATTCGAACCCAGGGATTAGAAGTTGACGCTAATCCCCTGCCGCGAGTGAGGGAGTGTGTCAGGAGCGAACCCAGCCAGCCACAGTCACTGCTTTTGACTTTAATGTGGAGAAACAGAGTGAGAAAAAGAGAGACTGAGAGAGAGAGAGAAAAAAAAATATCAGGATACAGACAGGTGAATGAAAGAAAACGTGCTATGTGGCTCACTGGCTAGAGTCTGATTTTAAATATGGGTTCGAGTGTCTATAAGGGGGTGAGGGGGGTAAAGGGTGGACTAATTCAGCAGGTGTGAGAGGGTTGAAGGTGTGTGAGAGGGTGACAGGTATAAGAAGTTTGACAGGTGTGACAGGTGTTCATCGACAGTGTTCAGGCGTTCAGGTGTTCAACTCCTACCTGTCTCTTTTATTTGTCTCTATGTATTACCTGTCGATAACATTACCTGTGTTATTCATCATTTCAAGGGCTCATTCATTTTACATACCTGTTTATATTACTGACGAAATATAAGATCAATACTGGTAGTAGTAGTAGTAGTAGTAGTAGTAGTAGTAGTAGTAGTAGTAGTAGTAGTAGTAGTAGAACTAAAAATAATTACAATACTCGTATGAACAGAAAATTAGGATGGAGAGAAGATGAGAGAGGATGAGATTGAATAAGACGAAGGGAGGAAGATGAGAAAGAGGAGGATTAAGATTAGGAGGAAGAGGAGGAGGAAGAAGAGGAGGAGGAGGGGAATACTAGTACGTCAGGTCATTAATATTTAGCAAGAAAGAAAAAGAAAAATCAACAACACAAATTATTCACAAGCGCAATGGACACAAAATAAATAAATGAATAAATAGATGAATAAATAAATGGATACACAAACCTAACGAAGTGACTGACAAAAAAATAAATAAATAAATAAAAAGGAAAAAATAAATAAAAAATATAAAAAAATTATGAAACTCGTAGCAAAATTTCTTATTAATACTTTCTTTTAAGAGGAAGAGGAGGAGGAGGAAGAAGAAGAAGAAGAAGAAGAAGAAGAAGAAGAAGAAGAAGAAGAAGAAGAAAAGAAGAAGAAAAAAATAAAGAAGAGTAAGAAGATTTACCGGGTACAAAAACACCTTAAACTCTCTCTCTCTCTCTCTCT
>NC_087161.1:4347500-4350000 GCF_035594125.1 Scylla paramamosain
CTCTCTCTCTCTCTCTCTCTCTCTCTGGAGGGTTTTTGAGGACGGAAGAAAATTGAAGTACTGACAACGTGGCAAACCATTTTCTATAAAAGGAAAATGGGATTAGAGAGAGAGAGAGAGAGAGAGAGAGAGAGAGAGAGAGAGAGAGAGAGAGAGAGAGAGAGAGAGAGAGAGAGAGAGAGAGAGAGAAGTGTCAAAACAAAATGCAAGATGGTGGAATTTTACGAAAACAGAAACGGAATTGAAAGCGAAAAAGAAAGAAAAAAAAGTTGAGGACACAAAAAATAAATGCGTTTCCCCGAACATTCCGCGGGGAAGGAGTCCGAAAAGAAAACGGAAATGTATACATCAAAGAAAACTGAAGCATTACAGAAAACAGGAAGGAGGCGCAGGAAATGGAACCCACAAACAAGGGAGAGAACAACACACACACACACACACACACACACACACACACACACACACGATAGGCGCCACAAAAAAAAAAGGAAGAAAAAGAGAAAAAAGAGAAAACGTACAATAGAAAACGCAGCGCTGATAAGACAAAGGAACGAACACGCAACCGTAACATTAATAAGGGCCACCGAGCGAGCGTTCCTTCCCTTTACCGCCTGTCTGGCCGGGCCCCGTATGAAGCATATCTCCGCGTATCGCCCCGTAAGGAGCTTTTTCTCATTAGCCGCCACACGTGAGGCCCGGCAGCAGGAATATTTACTCCGACACTTATCCCCGCTCCTCGCGTCCCGCTGTTTGCTATTCACGGTGCTCAAGGTCGTCACGCTACTAACCGGCGCTCCTTGTGACGCATAACGCCGCTCAGGGCCACGTGTGACGCGTACCATCCCTCAGGGCCCCGTATGACGCTTAACGTTGTTCAGACCCCCGTGTGACGCGTAACGCCTCTCAGTGCCCCGTGTGACGCGTAACGCCTCTCAGTGCCCCGTGTGACGCGTAACGCCTCTCAGTGCCCCGTGTGATGCGTAACGCCTCTCAGTGCCCCGTGTGACGCGTAACGCCTCTCAGCGCCCCGTGTGACGCGTAACGCCTCTCAGTGCCCCGTGTGATGCATAACGCCTATCAGTGTGACGAGAACCACCACCACCACCGCCTCTCAGGGGCCCCGTGTTATGAGCACCATCACTCAGGGGCCCCGTGTGACGCGCACCATCACTCAGGGGGCTCCATGTGACGCGCACCATCACTCAGGGGGCTCCATGTGACGCGCACCATCACTCAGGGGGCTCCATGTGACGCGCACCATCACTCAGGGACCCGTGTGATGCGTAACACGTCTCAGGGCCCCGTGTGACGCGTATCACCGCCAGGAGGCCCTGAATGGAGCATATCCGCGAGTTAATGCAGCAGTGCAGGGCTGATGTGGCAATATCTCGGGCAGGGCCCTGCGTGACGCATATTAGTGACGGAGTGGCTGGGCCCCGCACCGAGCACACCAACGCATCAATTTGCCCGCCAAGGACCTGCCGTGGCCGCCATATTTTTCCCAGTAAATAAAAATGGGCGGCCCTGTACTGCCCATAATGATCGGCGCCCACCACGAGGGCCACGTCCCACGCATATTTCCGCCCGACTGAAAGCAAAGGGGCCCCCGAAGTAGGGATATTTGCATAGAAGTTCTCGTAGCTCTCCTGTCCACACCGCCCCGCCGCCCAAACCTAACCCAGCCTAACCTAACTCAACTTGACCCAACCTAACTTAACTCGACCCAACCCAACCTAACCCAAATTAACTAAACACAACCAACACAACCTAACCTAACCTAACCTAACCTGACCCGACCTAAACCCGTCCCATCCCGCCCCGCCTCGCCCTTCCCGCCCATCAGCCCCTTCACAAGCCACATATTTTGCATCGTCCAGCATTCAGGGCCCCGGAGTAGGAATATTTATATGAGCGAGCCCGGAAAGCGCATATTTACATCACTTTGAGCGCGAAAGGGCCCTGCAGGACGCATATTTTCGTCCACTGCTCCCTCACTAGCTGTCCCCATTCACCCTTACTCTCCCCCATTCCTCTCCCTCACTCTCCCTTCCTCTCCCTCATCTTTTTTCCTTCCCCTCTCCCTTCCTCTTGCTTCACCTCCTTTTCCTCATCCTTCACCCTCACCTCTCCCTCCCTCCCTCCCTCACCTTCCCTCCCTCTCTCCTTCGCATTCACCCTCCCTTCCCTTTTTGCCTCCTCCTTTACCTTCCTCTCCTGTTGCCGCGTCCCCCCTCCTCCTCCTCCTTCTCCTCCTCCACTGCCTCCTCTTGCTTCTCTTCTTCTTCCTCCTCCTCTCTGGGTCCTCCACAACACTCCACTAACAAAAGCGGAGTCGGGACCCTCGGCACACGGCTAAAACATCTCCCGTGGGAGGAGGAGGAGGAGGAGGAGGAGGAGGAGGAGGAGGAAAATGAAATGGTCAGAATCGAAGGGGGTTGAGAAGGTAGAAAAATATGTATAAAGTACAAGTTCGGAGGAGGAGGAGGAGGAGGAGGAGGAG
>NC_087161.1:4362500-4365000 GCF_035594125.1 Scylla paramamosain
AGAAGGGATGTGTGTTATGAGGATCAGGAGGTGTGTGTGTGTGTGTGTGTGTGTGTGTGTGTGTGTGTGTGTGTGTGTGTGTGTGTAAACATCTATTAGTTGTACAGTACATATGTGTCTTCAATATTTATTTTTTACGTACACGAAAGTACACACACACACACACACACACACACACACACACACTGAAACGACTTATTATTTCCTACGTGAGTGTGTGTGTGTGTGTGTGTGTGTGTGTGTGTGTGTGTGTGTGTGTAATGTAAACGTGTATGTACGAGTATGTGTGTGTGTACGTACGTAGCTGGTTATTTCAAAAGAAGTACACATGCTTGTTTGCTCGTGAATAATGCATGTGTGTGTGTGTGTGTGTGTGTGTGTGTGTGTGTGTGTGTGTGTGTGTGTGTGTCTATGTAATAAGTTTGCACTACTAAAATGACAGACTCCATTTTATTGACATACACTACTCGACCGTGTGTGTGTGTGTGTGTGTGTGTGTGTGTGTGTGTGTGTGTGTGTGTGTGTACGTAAAGTAGAAGTGACGGAAGAAACCTTAATGGAGATCAGTGATGGAGGAAGGAAGTAAGGAATGGAGGGAGGGGGCAGAGGGAGGGAAAAATGGAGAGGAGAGGAAAGGAAGGGAGAGGAGAGGAAGGGAGAGGGTGAAGAAGAGGGAGAGGGAGAGGATGAGATGAGAACGATTCAGGTCAAGACAGATGTGACAATACTAATGGATGTTTGAGAGAGAGAGAGAGAGAGAGAGAGAGAGAGAGAGAGAGAGAGAGAGAGAGAGAGAGAGAGAGAGAGAGAGAGAGAGAGAGAGAGACCAACCAAGCTAACAGTGAATAACAAAATGAATAACGCAAACGAAATAACAACAACAACAACAACACCAACAACAACAACAACAACAACAACAACAACAACAACAACAACAACAACAGCAACAACAAGCAAAAAAAAATTACAGAAACAAACAAACTTAAACACACAATATAAATCAAACATCAATTCTTCGATATAATAATAATAATAATAATAATAATAATAATAATAATAATAATAATAATAATAATAATAATAATAACAATAATAATAATAATAGCGAGTAATTAATCACAATAATGCTGCCTTGCAAATTAAAAACAAACATACAGATTACTTTTCTTCATTTTTTTCATTAATATTCAGACAGGTGCAATGTGTTGTAATTAATGATAGTAGTAGTAGTAGTAGTAGTAGTAGTAGTAGTAGTAGTAGTAGTAGTAGTAGTAGTAGTTGTAGTAGTAGTAGCAACAACAACAACAACAACAACAACAACAACAACAACAACAATATTAGTAATAATAGTTCTTCATTACCAATTAGACTGTGTGTGTGTGTGTGTGTGTGTGTGTGTGTGTGTGTGTGTGTGTGTGTGTGTGTGTGTGTGTGTTTACTCAATACTAAAACAGGGAAGAGAGAGAGAGAGAGAGAGAGAGAGAGAGAGAGAGAGAGAGAGAGAGAGAGAGAGAGAGAGAGAGAGAGAGAGAGAGAGAGAGAGAGTCTTAACAAAGAACTTAATTACTGAAAAATAAGAAAGAAAGATCAAAGAAAGCCAGTTTACTGTGAAATAAGAGGGAACAGTTGCTGGTTGGCTTGACTGACTGACTGACTGACTGACTGACTGACTGACTGACCAATACACTAACCTGCTTACTGACTTACTGACTGACTGAAAAGGATTAAATATTAGGCACAAGATTGACTGACTGACTGACTGACTGACTGACTGACTGACTGACTGACTGACTGACTGAATGACTGACTGATTGACTAAATGAATAACTGACGAACTGACTGAAGACCTGACTGACTAGCAACCCAGCTGACTGACAAACAGACAGACAGACGTCCTGACTAAATTAACTGCTTGCCTGACTGACCGAATGACTGTCTGACTGTCTGACTGGGTGCCTCACTGCCTCAATTGCTGACTGAATGAGTGGCTGGCTGACTGATAAAAATTCTATAAAAAAATTCAAAGATAAACATTTATTTTTACTGCAGAAAACAACATAAATCTAAAATATTTATCGTTTAATTGTTTTTTTTTCATATTTCATTTTTACGTAATTGTCTTTGCCGGGGAGAGAGAGAGAGAGAGAGAGAGAGAGAGAGAGAGAGAGAGAGAGAGAGAGAGAGAGAGCTTACAATGAGGAGAGAATTGCGGGACATTTAATGAAAGGAAAGAAATTCTGCTGAACATGAAATTAAAGATTGGGAGAAAAGAAAGAAAGAAAAAAAGAGAAAGAAAAGAAAGAAAAAGAAAAGAAAGCAACGCACAAATTTAAAGAAAAAGGGAAAAAAGCAGAAATCAGAAAATGAGAAAAAGGAAATGAGTGAGAGAAAGAAGAAATAAAAACACGAAAAAAGTAACAATAACTAACGAAACGAAGAAAAAAAAGGTAAGGCGAACGAAGAGGAAGAAAACAAAGAAAGAAAAGGAAGGAAGGAAGGA
>NC_087161.1:4395000-4402500 GCF_035594125.1 Scylla paramamosain
CTTCCATGATTTTGTTTTATCATTTCTTTTATTCTGAAACCCAATTAATCCAATAAGGAGGAGGAGGAGGAGGAGGAGGAGGAGGCGTCTCAGCTCTATTGCTCTTATAGATATGATAAAGTGGAATGTTCTTTTATTTATTTATTTATTTATTTATGCTTTATTTCTTTATTTAGCTCCATTTATTTATTTATCTTGGTTCTATTGTTTTTTTATGTAACTTTTAAAGTTATGTTTGCGTTTTTACTATTACTTTTTTATTATTTTTTTTATTATTACTATTTTTTTTTTTTTTAGGATGGAAAAATCTGGTTTTCATTGTTTCTTTATTTCTTTTTTATTTATTAGTCTGGTTCTTATGGGTTCTTTATTATTTATTTCATCTATTCATTTATCTCTATTCATTTATTTCATTTATTCATTCATCTATTAGTCTTTTTTTTTTCATTAAGAGGAATACTGACCGAGGGCAACAAAAAGCATAAAAAGCCCAATTTCTACTTTTTTATTTATTTGTTTACCTATTTTTTTCCATGGGTTGTCCTTGTTAAACTGTTACTACAATCATGGCGATGCCTTTGAACACTCCCCACTGGCATCCACTAGAATCTGTCTGTCGGAGGCTGTCAAGGTGAGGCGCTGAATCTGAGGCAGTTGTCCATCACTAAGGGAAGGGAGGGAGTTGGCTGCAAGAACTTCCCGTCAAACTCGCCTGGTGGTTCCCTTCATTAGACAGAAGTATCCCTTTGTAAGCCCACGATAATAGTTAAAGGGTACATAAGGGAAGGTCTTTGGGTTATGTTAAATTTACTGCATTATAGTCTTGTGTTGTCTTCTCTTCGTCAACTTTAGAAAACTTGTGGATGTTCATTAATTCCTCACATCACGTCACGTCCTCTTTAAGTTATTCAGAGTCCACACACACACACACACACACACACACACACATACTCGTAGACCATCGATGTTCCCAGGCCAGTGTGCTCCCCAGTTACGGATACGAGGTGCCTGATGTCTCCTCAACTATTTTTTTTTTCTTTAAGTTCTGCAACATTTTCGGTCTTACATCTAATTTCCAGTCTGCGAAACATCACCTCACCTCCTCCAAGCCTCACCTTTTCCTCAATGAGCACATATTTCTGAGGACTCTGACAACAAACCTTTCTCTATTCACTCTTACTTTTCTCTCCTTAGTTTCAGTCCAAAGTTGGCTGTCGCGTCTATGTACACACTGATATGACTTGCTTTCCTTCAGAATTTTCCACAACTTGGCCAAAACTACATTGTTATTCTCTCACTACATTCATCTGTGTTGTGTATCTCTCACCTATGCCTTGACTGCTCGACTTTCAAAACAGAGCACATTCTTACCCCTTTCCTCCTTGTTGTAACCTTCATATTAGATTTACATGTCCACTACCAGGCTTGCCATCTTTCAGTACCAACCCGGTGAACATGTCTTCAGCTTTGTTGTTTTACATGACCCAGAACAATAAGTGCACCACCACACCACCATTTCTGACTGCCCTGGAGATGCGCCGAACATTCTAGACTTTCCTATCTGCTGAGTGGGAAGACCTGAGACAATACTATTCTTATTTTCTTCGGAATGATCATTGCTTTCGTGTCAGAGATCCGCGCCACTGTGCAGAATGTATAGCGGGGGTGACTGTCTCTGGCACGGAGGCACACACTCCACATGCTTTCTCTAACCCCAAAACTTATCAGCCTTGGTTTGGTTCAGCCTGCTCGCGTGCTGCCAGGATAGATGCGGTTCACAGACAGTACATTAGCCTTCCATCTCCTGAGACTCGTGCCCTTTATGTTTCTGTCTGTAATCATGCCAGACCTGCTCTCCAGCTTACCAATAACTAATCAATAAGAAATGTCAATATCCAGCCAGTTAATTTTCTCCTCCTAACCTCTGGCACCGAGCCAAAAAATATCTCCAACAGTTTTTCTTCATCTCTTCTCTCTGTTTCATCCAGACGCCACCGTTGCCACCTCCTCCATCTCTAAACCTGAAATCTTTTCTCTTTGCCGCAACTCCACACTGGATGGTTCAGAGCTTCCTTCTCCTCTCCCCCACCCCACCCCCCGCTGACAAATTCTTCGAGATAATATTTTCTGTCATTTTTTGCCTTGATCCTGAGGTGGCTTGGGCCCTGATGGAGTCCCGCTATTCTCCTCTGCGTCTCTGTGCTCGCTACTTGCCTGCTCAAGCTTTTCCTTCTATGTGTCTGCTTACTGCTCCTCCGAACCTGCTAACTGCTTGCCTCCATTCCCCCTCCGTCGGCCTCACTGCACAAGACATTCTACCTACTCTCGCCTCTATTCTGTCCACCTTACTAATGCAAGAGCTGACCAGTACCTTCACTCTCTCAATCCTCTTACTGGTAAACTCTGTAACTCTCACTCTATTACTGCACTTCCTCCTGCCTTCTACTTACTCTCACCCTTATTCTGTCCACCTTACTAATGCAAGAGTCAACCAGCACCTTCACTCTCCCATTCCTCTCCCATTTCTGTATTTCCTTCCGCCTGCCTATGACTTGAACTGTTTCGAGAGAGGACCTTCAAGACACACCAAGAGATTAACTGACCTCTCTCTCTCTCTCTCTCTCTCTCTCTCTCTCTCTCTCTCTCTCTCTCTCTCTCTCTCTGCTCCTTCTGTTTTCTCCTATTTTCTTTTAGGGAACGGCATTTGAGAGTCTTTTTATCCTTCCTTTTTTTTTTTTTTTTTTGTCCTTGGCCCATCTCCCTTATAGAAAAAAAAAAGTAAAGGGAGGAGACTGAAGAAGATTTGTGAGCGGGAGGAGGGGAGGGGAAGGGAGACGAGTGTGTAGGGGAAGGAGAGAGGAAGGTGACATGGGGAGAGGAAAGGCAGGGGTGAACGTTCCAAGTGGAGAAAGGAGGAGGAGGAAGAGGAGGAGGAGGAGGAGGAAGAGGGGAAACAGGAGTTGGGCGATATGGAGATGAGGTGGAAAGGGAGGTGAAGAGGAAAGCTACAGAGGAGGAAGAGGAGGAGAAGGAGGAGAAGGGGGAAGCGGAGGAGGAGAAGAAAGAGACGGTGAAAGGAAAGTGAGGGAGAAAAGAGAGGAAGAAAAAAGAGAGAAAAGAAACAAAAGAGGAGAGAAGCACAAGGTGGATAAAATACAGAAAAAAAAGGTGGAGAAGGAAGAAAAAAAAAAATAAAATAAAGAAAAGAGAGAAATAACACGGAAGGAAAGAAGAGACAAGATGAAAACACAAGAAATATGATGGGGGCTGTGTTGGTGGCAGGGGAGAGGGAGGGACGCAAGAAAGGGGAGGTGAGAGAGGGAAGGGGGGAAGAGAGGAAAGGAGAGAAGGAGGGAACACAGAAGGGATTCAAACCCAGCACACAGGCAAGGTATTGTTCACAGAGCCATCACGATAAGCAGGTGTTTTGGCGGCGAGAACGAGGAGGAGGAGGAGGAGGAGGAGGAGGAAGAGGAGGAGGGAGGAGAGGAGTGAAGACGAAGAAGAAAGGGAGGGAGGGATGGGAAGTATTGAAGCAGAAAGACAGAAGAAGGAAAATAAGGAGGGAGGAGGTAAGGGAGGGAAGGAAAGGAGGGTAGGAGGGAAGGAGGAAGGATGGAGGAGAGGAGGGAAGAACGAGATGGCTATAAGGAGATATGGAGGGAAAGGGAGAAGGAAGGAGGGAGGGAGATAAAGAAAGGGATGAAAGAGGAATGAGTTTTAGAGGCGAATATGAAGGGAAATAGAAAATGGAAATAAAAATGAAGGATAAAAATACAAAATGACAATAAACAGAAAGACAAAAAAAAAAAAATGAAGAAAGGAAAAAAATGAAGGAATTTATTGTATATGAAAAAAAAAATTTGTACTAAGAAATAAAAAGAAAACGAATGATTTTTAGTTTGTAAAGAAAGAATTAAGAAATAAATAACAAGAAACACCTGCGCAGAAGAAAAAAATAAATAAAGAACAGAAAAAAATACACGGGAACTGAAAAAAAAATAATAAAAAAAGACAGCAAGCAAAAAATGAAAGACTTTAGTTAGTGAGGAGGAAAGAAACAAGGAAAAAAAAGACACACATGAAAACTATACAGAAACGAGAACAATAAAAAAAAAGGAACCAACTTTGTCAGAAAAAAAAGAAAAGAAGAAAGAAAACGGAGAAAATAAATGAGGGAAAAACAACAGCATGAATTAAATGAAGACACAAAAAGAAAATAAATGAACATGCAAAGAAGAAGAAGAAGAAGAAGAAGAAGAAGAAGAAAGGAAAAAAAGGAAGAAAACACGAAAAATAATCATACACAACATAAACATAATAAAAAAAGACAAAAAATAAGTAAATAGAAAGAAAAGTCACAGTAAAAAAAAAAGTACAGAACACAAAATAAATATAATAAAAAGATAACGTAGAAAAAAAAAGAGTTCCACAAGAAGAAGGAGAAGAAAGAGAAAGAAGACGACAGAAAGATAAAGAGAGAGAGAGAGAGAGAGAGAGAGAGAGAGAGAGAGAGAGAGAGAGAGAGAGAGAGAGAGAGAGAGAGAGAGAGAGAGAGAGAGAGCCGCACACCTGAGCAGGTAAGAAGCGCCCCGCGAACAGGAAGAAGCACAGGATTCCCACGGGAGGCAATCAGACGTTTCAAAATATTCACACCTGCCCTAATTTACCGGAACCAATTTCGCCGAGGAGCAGGTAATGGACGCGAGCCTCAGGTGTGGGCAGCTATACAGGTAAACCAGCATAGATAAACTCACGTGTTGATTGCACAGGTAAACTACACTGCCGACAGGTACTGCTAACCCTAAGATGCTAAAAAATAAAGAAAAAAGAAAGAGGAAAGGGAAAAAAAGGAAAAGAGAAAGTACACGCGGGTAAACAACCTTCAAGATTTAGGGAATTTTAAAAGGAACAGGGAAGGAAAATACTTAAATGGTGTAAACAGGGATATTTTTAAAAGGAACTGGCGGGAAGGAGAAGATTTAAATGGTGGGTATAAACAGGGATATTTTTAGGGTATTAAAAAAAAAAAAAAAACTATCACACCTTTAACATCCTCAAGATTTAGGGAGTTTTCAAGACGAATTGGTGGGAAGGAAAAGGTTGATTCAAAATGACTAGGGAAAAAAAAAAAAAAAAAAAAACTCAAATGGTGGAATAAAACAAGGATATTTTTAGGTTCAAATTTTTTTTTTTTTTTTTCGTTAATTGTGAGTTAATTCTCGGGGTATTAAATGGTTTGTGTTTGGGTAATTTTTTTGTGGGGCGGAGTAATAGGGGGATTCTCTCTCTCTCTCTCTCTCTCTCTCTCTCTCTCTCTCTCTCTCTCTCTCTCTCTCTCTCTCTCTCTCTCTCTCTCTAGTGTGGTTTTAGGGGTATTTTTGGTGGCTGTGTGTGTTGTTGTTGTTGTTGTTGTTATCATTACTTTTGGGGTCAGAATCATTGGATTGCATGGATGGATGGATGAATGGATGCTGGTAGTAGTAGTAGTAGTGGTGGTAGTAGTAGTAGTAGTAGTAGTAGAAATAGAATGTATACATGAATCGAATTAACCAAGAGATAAAACACACACATACACACACACACACACACACACACACACACACACACACACACACACACACACACACACACACACACACACACGAATAAGTGCGACATATTTCATCGCATGGTATTGAGAGAGAGAGAGAGAGAGAGAGAGAGAGAGAGAGAGAGAGAGAGAGAGAGAGAGAGAGAGAGAGAGAGAGAGAGAAACGTGGGGGGGATGGGACTTAGCTAGCCACTCGTGTCAAAGGAAGAGGAAAAAGAGGATTACCAACGATTACAAAAGATTACATAGGAGGAAGAGTTACCAGGAAAAACCTTAGTCCATAAAGAGAGTGTCTGATGAATTACATACTACTGCTAGTTAACCAGGAGGAGAAGGAGGAGGAGGAGAAGGAGAAGGAGGAGGAGGAGGAGGAGTGAAAAATACCTGTGAAATACCTTACCTGCAATTTTAACTTAGGTGTGTAGGTGAAAGCAGAGAGATAACTTCTACAGGATTGATTGGTTAAAGAAGAAGGAAGGAAGGAAGGAAGGAAGGAAGGAAGGAAGAGGGAGGGAGAGAGGGAGATAGAAAGATAGTAGATAAATAGATATACGTAGGCATAAATCCATCTAGATAGATGGATAAATAGATATTGAGTGATAAATAGATAAATAGATAGACAGTTAGATAGACAGATAGATAGATAGATAGATAGATAGATAGATCGATAGATAGACAGATCGATAGATGGATAGGTAGGTAGATAGGTAGGTAGAGTTGTAAAAAAGAAAAAAGAAAGTAAGGCTGAAAGAAAGCAAAAAGAGAAAGAAAAAAAGAAAAAAAGAAAGGAAACCTGGAAAAAAAAAGAAAAGGGAAAAGAAGAGGTGAGAAATATGTAACGGAAGATAAAAAAAAAAGAACAAATGAATGAATGAATGACAAAACAAAACAAAAGAAATACAGAAAAAAGATACAAAAAAAAACACGAAAAAAAAGGGTAGGAAACAGCAAAAATCACACACACACACACACACACACACACACACACACACACACACACACACACACACACACACACACACACACACACACACACACACACACACACACACACACACACACACTTGATGAAGATAATTAAAACTAGAAGTACCTACGACAAATAATTAATAGCTGTGTACTGTCCGTGTGTGCGTGTGTGTGTGTGTGTGTGTGTGTGTGTGTGTGTGTGTGTGTGTCGTCCACTTACAGTAATGAGAGTGCTGACGTGTCCACTCGGCCTTAAGTGTAAAGTGTCTCATATAAGTTACCTCCTTCATGCCTTGTTTTCCCTTGCCCGGAGGAAAGACGACGAGGAGGAGGAGGAGGTGGAGGAGGTGGAGGGTAAAAACGGAAGAGGCTAGAAGTGGTGGAAAACAGGGAACAGAAGGAGGAGGAGGAGGAGGAGGAGGAGGAGAGGAGGAGAAAAAGAAGGAGGATGAGGAACAAAAGGAGGGCGTGAGGAGATTGAGAAGAAATGGAGGGGATGAGAAACAGATGAGGAGGAGGAAGAATAGGATGAGGAAGATGATGTGAAGGAGAAGGACAAGGAGGAGGAGGAGGAGGAGGAGGAGGAAGCTCTAAAATATGGAAAAACTAAAATAAACGATAAATAGATGCAAATGTAAACCCACAGAGAGAGAGAGAGAGAGAGAGAGAGAGAGAGAGAGAGAGAGAGAGAGAGAGAGCATAATGGGACTGGTGAGCAAGAATAATGGGTGTCACAACCAGACCTTCCTCTCTCTCTCTCTCTCTCTCTCTCTCTCTCTCTCTCTCTCTCTCTCTCTCTCTCTCTCTCTCTCTCTCTCTCGGACCATTGACTCTGTTTCCTCCTTCCTGCCCACATTGAAGGAGGAGGAAGAGGAAGGAGGGAAGGAGAAGGACAAGAACAGAGAGAGAGAGAGAGAGAGAGAGAGAGAGAGAGAGAG
>NC_087161.1:4417500-4422500 GCF_035594125.1 Scylla paramamosain
ACCTCCTAACATGTACTGCAAAGCTCAATGACGCAGACTTCCTATCAAAGTGTGGAATGTTCCTACAAATTTAGTGCTTCCCATCACCATGTCAGAGTGCATTAACACGTTGAAAATAGGGTTAAAGTTAAAAAATGCCCCTTTGATATTTATGTATGCCCTGCAAGGAACACTGACATTGCACACCATATGTACAGTACTTCCCAGCACTCCCTAAGGCTTATTTCAGCACTACAGGTTGAGACACACTGTTCTCTGGGATACACCTGCCAACTTTCCACAGGCATGGATTAGTGCGTGACAGATGAGGAAGAGCAGGAGCAGAAGGAGGAGGAGGAGGAAGAGGAGGAACAGTTAGGTGCAGTTTCTCAGCCGTCTACACCATATCTGGATTGAAACTTTGGCAGGCCACTTTGTGTGTGTGTGTGTGTGTGTGTGTGTGTGTGTGTGTGTGTGTGTGTGTGTGTGTGTGTGTGTGTGTGTGTGTGTGTGTTGTAAGCTAGATAGATAGGCAGATAGAGATAGATAAATAGATAGACAGGTATAGAAAGATAGATACACATAGATGTGGCTTTCCGTCTCATTGATTCCTCTCCACCAGTTTGCCTTGCTTCTCTCGCCAACCACCACAGCGCTACGTCTCTCCCCATTCTCTCCCGTTATGTCCATGGCCAATGCTCTTCCAAACGTACTACCTGAATGTCCTCCCTTACTTCCGCCACCCTCACAGCACAACGCCTCTAAACTTCTACCCTTATTCTGTCCATCTCACTAATGCATGAGTTAACAAGTATCTTCACTCTTTCATTCCTCAACACGCACGCACACGCACACGCACACGCACACAAGCAAGCACACAGTCACGTACGCGCGAGCATACACACACACACACACACACACAACAAAAACATGAAACTAAAAGAAAAAGAGAAAACAAAAAATAATAATGACAAGATTTGTGTGTGGAGTGGAGAGAAAGACGAGAGAGTTGAGAGAGAAAAGTGTAAGGGAGTAGAGCTAACTCTCTCTCTCTCTCTCTCTCTCTCTCTCTCTCTCTCTCTCACACGCGATTAGGAGTAACAGTACGTACGAAGCTCTACTAGCAATTCAGTCCGACTCGCTCACTCGCTCACTCGCTCACTCTCTTTAATCTTTAACCACCACTGTTCACGATACTTGCGCACTAATTACTTCACTTATCCCAGATTTGCTTCACTTATACCACTAATAACACCACTTACGCGTCACTTATACCGCTATCTTGCCTCTCCTCCTCACTTCCTCCTCTCTCATTACCTCTAATTATCCTGTAGAGGTCTCTCTCTCTCTCTCTCTCTCTCTCTCTCTCTCTCTCTCTCTCTCTCTCTCTCTCTCTCTCTCTCTCACTGCCATTTCCGTAGAGAGAGAGAGAGAGTAGTGAAAGAGCTATAAATAAAGTGAAAACAAGAAAGAGGGAATGAAAGTTGCATGGGAAAAATAAAAAAAAAAAAGAAAATCAAGTAAATCTTTAACAACAATAATAATAATAATAATAATAATAATAATAATAATAATAATAATAATAATAATAATAATAATAATAGTAGTAGTAGATATACACAGACAATGAAAAATACAAATACAAAATTTATTATACAAAGGGATGAATGTAAGAATAAATGAGTCAATGAAGAAATAAAAAAAGGGATACAAAATTAATAAAACAAGCATAAATTTGGTAATAACAAATAAATAAATAAGTTAAACCAAAAAAAAATCCAAAAGTGAAGAAAGTGAAGAAAGAGCGAGCGAGCGAACAAGAGAGAGAGAGAGAGAGAGAGAGAGAGAGAGAGAGAGAGAGAGAGAGAGAGAGAGAGAGAGAGAGAGAGAGAGAATCAACATTTTAATGACAAGAACCTTAAAAAAAGATAGAAAAAAAATAAATGAAAGGGGAACGAGTGAAACAAACATCTGAAGCACACACACACACACACACACACACACACACACACACACACACACCTCAATAAAAACTGGTAATATTAGTGGTGGTGGTTGTGATAGTGGTTAGTAGTGGTGGTGGTGGTGGTGGTGGTGGTAGTAGTCTTGGGCGCCAAAAGAGAAAAGAAAAGAGAAAGAGAGACAGAGAGAGAGAGAGAGAGAGAGAGAGAGAGAGAGAGAGAGAGAGAGAGAGAGAGAGAGAGAGAGAGAGAGAGAAGTGCCGAAATTTGGTCTGGTCCTCGGGAGAGTGACAGGTGCGTGGTGTTACCTGTCTGGTGGAAAGCACGGCCCAGATGTGTGTGTGTGTGTGTGTGTGTGTGTGTGTGTGTGTGTGTGTGTGTGTGTGTGATAGATAGATAGATGGATAAACAGATAGATATATAAATAGATAATAGTAGAAAGAGAGAGAGAGAGAGAGAGAGAGAGAGAGAGAGAGAGAGAGAGAGAGAGAGAGAGAGAGAGAGAGAGAGAGAGAGAGAGATTCAGGTTCAGGGTGAGGGACGTTCTTCATTGAGGGAGAGAGTTAGCTCTAGGGTAAGAGAGAGAGAGAGAGAGAGAGAGAGAGAGAGAGAGAGAGAGGGGGGACAGGGTGTGCAACAATGTATGGATCACTGAGGAGAGAGAGTATGTAGGTCATTCATATTCTCTCTCTCTCTCTCTCTCTCTCTCTCTCTCTCTCTCTCTCTCTCTCTCTCTCTCTCTCTCTCTCTCTCTCTCTTTCTGAGGCAAGGAGCGTGTTCACAAATTACTCAGATGTGATTTAGAGCGAAGATGATAATGATGTGTGTAGAGAAAGTTGCCATCAGAGAGAGAGAGAGAGAGAGAGAGAGAGAGAGAGAGAGAGAGAGAGAGAGAGAGAGAGAGAGAGAGAGAGAGAGAAAGGTTGGTTATATCGACAATATGCACCACCACCACCACCACCACCACCACAACAACAACAACAACAACAACAACAACAACAACAACAACAACAACACTAAACCAATACAATGACCCCTCGACCCACTGCCCTCCTGATGCTACCCCCTTCTCCCCTCTCTTCCCCTCCCTACACCCCTCTCCCCACTCCCCTACCCCCTATACACCTGCTGGCTCAGGGTGGTGCGGTGAAGGCCGAGTGGTGATGGTGGTGGTAGTGAAGGGGGGGATGGTCAGGAAGGTTACTGCACTCATTCTTAGGGGGAGGGGTAAGTGGGGGGGATGTGAGGGGGTAAGGTTCAGGGGTAAGGTTGTGGGGGGAAGGGAAAATGAATGGAGAAAAATGGGTAATGTTTATAATGAATATTTTAGTACCATTATGTGCCTGGTATGTCGACCCGTGTGTGCGTGTGTGTGTGTGTGTGTGTGTGTGTGCGTGCGTGAATGAAGTGTGCAGGTATGTATGAAAGTACTGGTGTTGTTATTCAGTTCCTGTGTCTTTGTCTTACTTTTCCACCCCCCCCCTGTAAATTCCTTCCTTCCTTTCTTCCTTCCTTTCTTGCCTCCATTCTTTCCTTCTTTGCTTCCTTTCTTTCCTTCCTTCCTTTCGTGTTCTAGTTGTGATGCATTTTTCTTTTATTTTTCTTGTTATTTTCCTTTCCTTTTTTTCCCCTTTCTCGTTTTTTGTTGATACTTATGTTTCGTCGCTGTATTTTTTATTGTTTTTTGAGTGGGGACAAACAATACTATCTTGCTTTTTTTTATATATATATATATTTATTTACATTTCTTACTTGCTACACTCTTTTTTCTTGGCAGTATTTCATATCGCAGTGAGGAAGTTGACACTGTTATCGATAATTTAATTGAAGCAGACGATAACAGTAACTAAGAACTCGCACTGACAAGCAAGACAAACCTGACTGTTACATTGTCATAGCCACGACACAACAATAAATCCTGTTACAAGCTGGTTAAGAAGGAACTAGAATGAGGTTTTTAAGTGGTATAGGGAATACAAGAATGACATAAGCAAAATTCTCAGGATCAGTAGTCAGGATACAAGAAGAAGTTTTGGGTCTAAGGTTTGATAAAGTTAGAATTAAAAGAACAGATAGGAAGGAACTGGTTCTCAAACAGAGTTGTAGATGGATGGAATGGACTAAGTAATCAGGTTGTTAGTGCTGAGTCATTAGGGAGCTTTAAAAGATTAGACAGATTTTTATGGATGAGGATGATAGGTAGAAATAGGCAGGTGTGCTTCATACAGGGACTGCTTCGTGTAGGTCTGATGACTTCTTGCAGCCTCCCTTAATTTCTTGTTCTAATGCAGGGAAGGCGTCAAATCTTCCATATGAGTTTACCTTAAAATAAACCATTTTCTTTCGTAGTAAAAAAATGAAATATGGAGAGGCTAACTATTACACTCTTCATATCGAGATTTCAGTAAATAATACGTAACTTTCACAAGAACACAAGAACGTAAGGCAAGCTGCAAAAAGCCATCAGGCCTACACGTGGCAGTACTTGTACACACACACACACACACACACACACACACACACACACACACACACACACACAGGTGATCTATCTATCATCGCTTTCTATAAGTTTCTCTAATATTTTAAAGCTTCCAGTTGACTGCACTAACCATCTGATTACTGAGTCTATTCCAGTCATCTGCCTATCTCTTGATGAACCAGTTTCATCCTATCCCCTTTTTAAATTTATCTTTATCGAACCTGAATCCGTTATTTCTTGTCCTGTCCTAATTATTAAACCTCTCAAAATTTGTTCCTTTCACGCCTGTCTCCATGCATTACCACGCTCGTTATATCCTTGCAAGAATCAGCAAACTACAAGCTAACTAGTAAACTAATTGATCCAACTAACTAACTGACTGATTGACTGACTGACTGACTAACTATTGCAATGAACCAACTGACCAACTAAATAATTTACTAAATGACTGATTGATTGACTAACTGAATGACTGACTAAATGATTGACTGACTGACTAACTAATCAACTGCTTATTTAACTGACTGACTGACTGAGTGACTGACTAGCTAATTAACTAAATAAATGACTGACTGACT
>NC_087161.1:4427500-4440000 GCF_035594125.1 Scylla paramamosain
AACCCCCCCCAGACATGTGAAGCATACTCCATACATGGACGGATAAGGCCCTTGTACAGGAGTTAACAGCTGGGTGGGGGGTGAGAAAAACTGGCGGAGACGTCTCAGAACACCTAACTTCATAGAAGCTGTTTTAGCTAGAGATGAGATGTGAAGTTTCCAGTTCAGATTATAAGTAAAGGACAGACCGAGGATGTTCAGTGTAGAAGAGGAGGACAGTTGAGTGTCATTGAAGAAGAGGGGATAGTTGTCTGGAAGGTTGTGTCGAGTTGATAGATGGAGGAATTGAGTTTTTGAGGCATTGAACAATACCAAGTTTGCTCTGCCCCAATCAGAAATTTTAGAAAGATCAGAAGTCAGGCGTTCTGTGGCTTCCCTGCGTGATATGTTTACCTCCTGAAGGATTGGACGTCTATGAAAAGACGTAGAAAAGTGCAGGGTGGTATCATCAGCGTAGGAGTGGATAGGACAAGAAGTTTGGTTTAGAAGATCATTAATGAATAATAAGAAGAGAGTGGGTGACAGGACAGAACCCTGAGGAACACCACTGTTAATAGATTTAGGAGAAGAACAGTGACCGTCTACCACAGCAGCAATAGAACGGTCAGAAAGGAAACTTGAGATGAAGTTACAGAGAGAAGGATAGAAAACCGTAGGAGGGTAGTTTGGAAATCAAAGCTTTGTGCCAGACTCTATCAAAGGCTTTTGATATGTCCAAGGCAACAGCAAAAGTTTCACCAAAATCTCTAAAAGAGGATGACCAAGACTCAGTAAGGAAAGCCAGAAGATCACCAGTAGAGCGGCCTTGACGGAACCCATACTGGCGATCAGATAGAAGGTTGTGAAGTGATAGATGTTTAAGAATCTTCCTGTTGAGGATAGATTCAAAAACTTTAGATAAGCAGGAAATTAGAGCAATAGGACGGTAGTTTGAGGGATTAGAGCGGTCACCCTTTTAAGGAACAGGTTGAATGTAGGCAAACTTCCAGCAAGAAGGAAAGGTAGATGTTGACAGACAGAGCTGAAAGAGTTTGACTAGGCAAGGTGCAAGCACGGAGGCACAGTTTCGGAGAACAATAGGAGGGATCCCATCAGGTCCATAAGCCTTCCGAGGGTTTAGGCCAGCGAGGGCATGGAAAACATCATTGCGAAGAATTTTAATAGGTGACATGAAGTAGTCAGAGGGTGGAGGAGAGGGAGGAACAAGCCCAGAATCGTCCAATGTAGAGTTTTTAGCAAAGGTTTGAGCAAAGAGTTCAGCTTTAGAAATACATGTGATAGCAGTGGTGCCATCTGGTTGAAGTAGAGGAGGGAAAGAAGAAGAAGCAAAGTTATTGGAGATATTTTTGGCTAGATGCCAGAAATCACGAGGGGAGTTAGATCTTGAAAGGTTTTGACATTTTCTGTTAATGAAGGAGTTTTTGGCTAGTTGGAGAACAGACTTGGCATGGTTCTGGGCAGAAATATAAAGTGCATGAGATTCTGGTGATGGAAGGCTTAAGTACCTTTTGTGGGCCACCTCTCTATCATGTATAGCACGAGAACTGCACTTTCTACTTCATTCTTTTTATGTAAGAGGGACACTGGCCAAGGACAACAACAACAAAAAAATGCTTTTGTTGTCAGTAAAACTTTAGAACAAGAAACTTAAATGAAATTGCAACCTACATGTTGTTAAATTATATGTTGGCAAATGGAGATAAGGAATGCGCGCGGAGTAATACCCTTTGGCTTACAAGGCAACTGTAAAATAACCGTATTCCCGGTTTCTGGTGGACCAGTCGCATGGAAAAATCCCAATCACAAGATATCGTAGATTAAGAGGAAATATGTCGGAACTGATAATATTATATATTTTGAGAGAAATTCTTTGTTAATATGTAGATTAAAAAATTAATAGACAGTGTTAGAATCCAGAAGTTCGTGGGATCATTAGCAAAAGTATTCAAGAATAATTTGTGAATGTGGAAGGCTCATAAACTATTAAGGATATTCCAAAATAATGACTCATAGTTATGCGGAGGACTAGTTCCCAGCATGTACGGCGGCCACTATTATAAGGCTGGCCGTGAGATTTCGGCATGATTGGTGGCAGATAGCATATATATATATATATATATATATATATATATATATATATAATATATATATATATATATATATATTATATATATATATATATATATATATATATATATATATATATATACAAAACAAAACAAAACATAGGTCAATATCCCCCCAAACTGCCTCATTCAAACCAGTAGATGACTCACTGCTCGTCTTTTTTTTTTTCTTTTTTTTTATGAATTTGCTTTCCAGAAGTGGTGTGGTCGTCCTTCGGACCATATTCTGAATCATTTCTTTCTGTATCGCCACTACATTCAAAAGCCTGTAGTTAGAGTTGCACGGCTTTCTAAAGGTAGTTTTATGGTTCTAGTGACAGATTAACAAGATTTCTATATTATCAACAGGAGAAAAACTCTTAAGAATCCGAATGAATGATTGTGACTTTGGAAAACAGTTCTGGTGAGAGAACAAAACACTTTTTAAATATAGATTTCCTGGAAATGAAAATTGGCCTTTGTCTCCCTAACACTAAGAACTGTTGTCCTTCGTCACCCTTCCTAGCACTAGATACGTATTTTTTTTACCTTCCTGGACTAAAAATATCAATCCTTGTTTACTTTTCTTTCACTGAAAACATCATTATTTGCTTACCTTCCTAACTAAAAACTGTCGTTCTGTGTCAATTCCTACCACTAAAAATTGGTTCCATGGAGACACAGGAGAGAAAAAGACTGAAAACAGGAGATTAAGTTTGTCTTCTCACGCTGCAGCAGTATTGACGAGAGCTTGGCATAGAACAGTGTCTAAAAAGTTATACCTAATGAATGGGAAATTTTTGTCGAACAGTGAAAGGGTGATAAGTCTTCCAGTGCTAATGACACTACGATACCTGTTATTCCACCAATCCTACATGCTTTTATTGAATGCTAATAAAACTACAAGCGCTGAAAGGTTTACTCTACTTTTATCGACTATTTTTGCTGTCATTGGTGCCTTTCATTACACTCCTACTTAGTAACTTACACCAAGCCATTCCAGCACATGTCAAAGCAGAGGCCAGTATTCTGAACGCTCTGCCGTCTCACCATGATAATTTTCAAAGACAGCAAAATATGATTAGCCGGATTTTCCAACACTGTTTCTCCTACTAATATTCTACAACTCCTCTTAATTAATCTGCTACAAGAACCGTAGAGACACATTTAAAAACCCATGTAACTTCACCACGACTACTTTTCAAAGATTACAGAGATGATTAGCCGAGTTCTCAGGAGTGTTTCTTCCGTTAAGAATATATAAATCATGTTATTTTGTTATTAGAACCATAAAAAAAAAGGTGTAATCTTCGCCTTTTCAAAACCCACAGAGATAATTAACCGGGGTTGTTAACAGTGTTTCTCCTCTTAATGATGTAGAAATCTTGTTAATATGTCATTAGAAAGGTAAAAACACCCTTAGAAATCCGTGTAACTTCGACTAGAGCCATTTGAATGTAGTAGAGGTGCGGCGCAGAAGTGTTTCAGAATAATGGTGTACAGTGCACAGTGTTCCCAAGACTCCAGTTTGTTATTGATCCTGCTACGAGTACCAACCAATACAATGTTTTCTTTTAGTGCACAGCGGACATTATCATCCCTTGGTTCTCTCTCTCTCTCTCTCTCTCTCTCTCTCTCTCCTCTCTCTCCTCTCTCTCTCTCTCTCTCTCTCTTCCTCTCGTCCTCCTCTCTCTCTCTCCCCAGCTGTTTCCCCTGTTTGACTCATCGCCATTTCCACTTCCATTGAGATTACTAAACGTTCGGTTCTCTGCCAAGTTTTCCTTTTGTCACCTCCATTGTTCGCCTGGCATTCGTTTTATTATTCGTTGTATTTTCCTTGATTCGTGTTGTGTTAAGGATGACGAATATAAACTTCCATGTATATATTTTTTTTTTTCTCCTTGATTCGTGTTGTGTTAAGGATGACGAATATAAACTTCCATGTATATATATATTTTTTTTCTCGTTATCTGTATTATTATTATTATTATTATTATTATTATTATTATTATTATTATTATTATTATTTTCATTTTCCTGTTTCTCTCTCGTTCCTTTTTTTTTCTTCTACCAGGGATTTCAAACACCAAAACAAGATAAATAAATAAACAAATAAATGAACAGATAAATAAATAATAATAATAATAATAATAATAATAATAACAATCTTTAAGTCCTTACTAAGATGTTTCACTATACTACACTATATTAACAGCAGCATTAGATAGATAGATAGATAGATAGATAGAGAGAGAGAGAGAGAGAGAGAGAGAGAGAGAGAGAGAGAGAGAGAGAGAGAGAGAGAGAGAGAGAGAGAGAGAGACCCGTATTCAGAAACGCTTGGCTCACTCACCACTACTATTTTCAAAGGCCACAGAGGTGATTAGCCTGTTCTCAAGGGCGTTTCCTCTCTTAATAATATAGAAATCTTATTAATCTGCCACTAGAACTATTAAAACACCCTTCAAGACCAGAGTCACTTCAACTAGATCCTATTGAAAGCAGTCGAGATGCGAGGAGAGAGAGAGAGAGAGAGAGAGAGAGAGAGAGAGAGAGAGAGAGAGAGAGAGAGAGAGAGAGAGAGAGAGTGGAATCGACTGTCATCTCTTCTCTTAATTCTTCCCTGTAAAACAACAATGACTATCTCAACCATAATTCTTCTTCCACATCCACACTTCCACACACGCCCACACGCCCCCACTATCCCCCCCAGCCCACACCTCCTGCACTCTCCTGTCACTGCCCTCGCTGCCACGCCCCCTGTCCCCACACCCACCCCTCCCCTTCCCTGCTACTATTTTGCTCAAGTTATCAGTCCGCCCGTGTCCCGCCTGTCACTGCGCATACTATGAGAGGACACAAAAACAATGACTCCTCGGTTCTTGCTGACTGCCAAGTTATTTATCTGTTTTGACCTCTGCTCTGAACTCCACTGCCCACGTAACTCGCCCTCTCTCTCTCTCTCTCTCTCTCTCTCTCTCTCTCTCTCTCTCTCTCTCTCTCTCTCTCTCTCTCTCTCTCTCTCGCCCTCTCTCTCTCTCTCTCTCTGCTGAAGATCAAAGTCAATTCATTTGTTTACTTTTTTCCTTCTTTCCTCCCTCGTTCATTCATCTTTTCATTTTTCTTCTTTCCTTTTCCTTTCTCTGTCTTTTTCCTCGTCCTCTTCCTCCTCCTCCTCCTTTCCTGCTTCCTTCCTTGATAAAGTGTTCATTCATTCATTCATTCACTTCCTTTCATTCGAATAATTCAGTTAACTTATAATCTTAACATTCTACAACACACACACACACACACACACACACACACACACACACACACACACACCTGACTCGAATCATCACCACCAGTAACAAATCTTTCTCTCCACAGGTGCATGGAGGAAAAATCAAATTCCCGGGAGAAGTGGAGGTGAGGGAGGAGACGAGGGAAGTGGAGGAGGAAGCGGGGGAGAGAAGACAGGTGGAGGAGGGACTGGAGGGAGATGCGGCAGGGAGGGGCCTTTGGGAGAGTGATTTGTTTTTCCTCCAAAAATTATCAGGTCTTTTTGGAGGAGACGAGAAGGACGTGAGGAGGAAAGGCGGGGGAATAGCAGGAGGAGGAGGAGGAGGAGGAGGAGGAGGACTAGGAGGAAGGCCCCCACGTCCCTACCGCCGCAAGATCCCTCCTCCCTCCTCTCAACTCCGCCCAGAGCTTCTTCCTCCACAAATTCAGACCAACAGGAGAAATGGAGGAGGGAAAAGACCAGTATTCCTCCCTCCTCGCCATCCTGCTTCCTCCTCCCCCCTCCTCCTCCTCCACCACCTCCCCCGCCCTCCTCCCTCCTACCCCCCCACAGGAAGGCGGCCTCAGACCCCCTCCCCCCTCACCACGGCTTCCCGGCGTTGGCCAGTCTTCCCCCTCCAAGCCAATCAGGATTTCCAGGAGTAAATTTAAAGTTCCCGGGGGCACAAACTCCCCAACAACCCCCTACCAAACCCAAAAAGAATCCTAACGTGCTGTCCCCTCCCCCCACAAAAGGACACCTTCCTCCAGCATTCTCACCTCCAGCAAGTTTCCCCTCCCCGCCATCCAGCCAACCTCAACCTTCCCCTACAGTTTCGTCAGGCCAGGCAGCGCCACACACACCAACCACATCAACGCCCCACCACCTCCACACCAGGCGCTCCACGTCAACGCACAAGGGACGCTGGTTAGCCCCCCGCCGACCCCGCTAAGGCTCCCCACCAGAACCCCACCTGAAGCCATCTAAGCCCCTGCAGCCCCTACCCCCCCGCCAAATCGCCGCGCAGCCCCCAGGACGCCCCCAGCAGCACCCGAAGACTAGTAGGCCAAAGAAACCTAGTCTGTGGGGGAGCCCTGCATCCTTCACCACGTCACAGCTACAGCAAGATCCACAGAAGAGACACCCACAGCAAGGGCAGCCGCCGCACCACAACAGGCCACGCCCACAGCCACAGCGGGTCTTCATACCCCCTCAGAAAATCATCCATAAGAAAGAGATCACGTCAGGAAATATTGGAGGACCGCCCCACGTCAATATCCCCTTCAACCCAAGCCCGCAGGAGGGGAAGAGTGACTCTGACGCCTTCCAGCCCGTGTTCGTGGCCTCCCCCTTCTTGGACGATCTAGGAGAGGACGTGATGAAGCCCATGGTGGCTGAAGGAGGGGCGTGATTTCACCACAACGCCGCCCCACCACGCCCCGCCAGCCGGTTCTCGAGGACTTTTTCTGAGTGTGTGTGTGTGTGTTTGTGTGTGTGTGTGTGTGTGTGTTGTTATTATTGTTAAGCACGTCGTTAGCTATAATAAAGTGAATTTCCGTATTTTGTAACAGTGAGAGAGAGAGAGAGAGAGAGAGAGAGAGAGAGAGAGAGAGAGAGAGAGAGAGAGAGAGAGAGAGAGAGAGATACTCCCCTACGTACGTACACAAACATTCATCCTTCATCCCTGTGTCTCACCCCATACCAAAACGAGTGAGTGAATAATTGCAATGTGAAATGGACCAACACTGCTGGTCAGCTCGCGTGGTCAATAAATGAAGTAATTTATTCCCTCACGCATCTGTCGCCTCCTTACCCTCGACCGACATAAGGGACAACAAGGGTGACATTACAAGGGTGACATGAGGACACAAAAAGGGTGACATAACAAAGGTGACATTCATAATATAACAAGGATGACATAAGGGGTATGAGAATGGTGACATAACAGGCTACAGCACGGTGACATGAGATAACAAAGGTGACATAAGAGGATATAATAAGGGTGACATAAGGAATATAACATAAGCAAAATTCTCAGGGTCAGTAATCAAGATAGGGTGAGAAATAACGGGCTCAAGCTTGTTAAAGGAGAAATAATGAGTTAAGATGTGATGGGTTGAGAAAGAAGAAATAATGAGATAAGAAAGAAGAGATACTGATAAAGTTGGACAAAAAATAAAATAAATAAAGGACGGGAAGGAATTGGCGCTTAAATAGACAGGTAAATGACTCAGTAATCAGATTGTTAGGGTTATTAAGGTGTTTAAAGAGCCTTAAAAGAAGATTACACAGAGTTATAGATAAGGATGAGAGGTGGAAATAGGTAGATATGTTTCGTGAGGGGACTGCCACGTGTACACCCGATGACTTTTTGCAACTTTCCTTATGTTATGCTCCTATGTAACACGGGATGGTGGGGGCGGAGGCAGGGTATATGCTGGGGCAGGTGGAGGGATGAGAAGGAGGAGGTAGCATAGATTAATTAACAGATAGCTGAGTAGATGATGTGGAAAAGCAGGAGGAGGAAGCAAGGAGGAAGAGGAAGAGGAGCAGGTTCTTCCATTCTTCATTAACAAAACTCACAACTGGTTCTACGTGAAACAGAGGCAAAAAAAACAGACACAAACCAAGAATGAGTGTACGTAAAAGTGTAAGAATGTCCTTGATTCTTACTGCTCATATGTGTATATCTGTGTTTATCTGCAGGACAGGACGCGATTAGTGTTCTTCCATCCGGCAAGACAAGACCTTCGATTCCTGTGTTTCTTGAGTTTAGATAGTATTAGTAGTAGTAGTAGTAGTAGTAGTAGTAGTAGTAATAGTAGTAGTAGTAGAAGTAGTAGTAGTAGTAGTAGTAGTAGTAGTATAGTGGTGATGGCAGTAGTAGTGGTGGCGGTAGTTTTTAGTGATAGCAGCAGTAACAGCAGCAGTTGTAAAAGTAGTAGTAGTAGTAGTATAGTAGTAGTAGTAGTAGTAGTAGTAGTAGTAGTAGTAGTAGTAGTAGTAGTAGTAGTAGTGGCAGTAGTAGTAGTAGTAGTAGTGGTAGTAGTAGTAATAGTAGTAGTACGGAGTAAGAGGTCGAGCAAAAGCAAGAGGAGGGCAACAACAACAACAACAACAACAACAACAACAACAACAACAACAACAACAAAATAAGAACAAAAAAAAAAACAAGAATATAATGATGATGATGATGATGATAAGACACTAGGACGAACAACAACAACGACAACAACAACAACAAACAACAACAACAACACACCACTAAATGCGAACAACCACTATCTCAAACCAGCTGTCTCCTCCCACTCATTTCCCCTTCCCGTCTCCCACTCCTTCCTTTCTCCCCTCCGACCACACTCACACCCTCCCCTTCCCCCTACCACCCCCTCACTCCTCCCTTCCCCCTACCACCCCTCACTCCTCCCTCCCCCTATGTGACGCCAAGCTCCATTAAGAGATAGAGAGAAGAGAGAGAGAGAGAGAGAGAGAGAGAGAGAGGAGAGAGAGAGAGAGAGAGAGAGAGAGAGAGAATCGATAATTTGATTTTCTTGATGTATTTTCTTTCATGTAGACATTCTCTCTCTTCTCTCTCTCTCTCTCTCTCTTCTCTCTCTCTCTCTCTCTCTGTCTCTCTCTCTCTCTCTCTCTCTCTCTCTCTTTAGTAACTTTTCACTATATCTTTTCTTGTTCTTATCCTTCTCTTTCTCATTAATGTGATCTTTTCCCTCCTCCTCCTCCTCTTCCTCTTCTTGTTCTTCCTCCTCCTCCTCCTCCTCCTCCTCCTTTGCTTCTTCCTCCTTCTCCCCCTCCTCTCCACTACTTTTGCCACTACTGTACCACCACCTGCTCCCGTCGTCACACACACATACACACTCACACACAACACACATGAAATCGGTGCCAACACTTCATCCTTATCCTTAAATAGTGACTGCTCTTGGCACACACACACACACACACACACACACACACACACACACACACACACACACACACACACATACACACACACACACACAAATATGTACATTCACAACACGAAAGAACAAACATGAACGGTGTGTGTGTCACGAGAGAGAGGAGAGAGAGAGAGAGAGTAGAGAGAGAGAGAGAGAAGAGAGAGAGAGAGAGAGAGAGAGAGAGAGAAAGGATAAAACTGAGATGAACTCACTACTTTCTGTACTTTCAAAGTGACCAACCACACCTGACTCATGAGTAAATGAATTTGTATAAGTGTGTGTACCTATTATGGTATGTCTGTATGTACGTATGTATGTATGTGTACTATTGCCAGCAATATGTACTGATCATATTTGTACACACACACACACACACACACACACACACACACACACACACACACACACACACACACACACACACACACATATACACATAAATGGGAAACTAAAAGAAATTTATAGGAGTACAAAATACAAAAGATATATATACTCCCTCCCACACACACACACACACACACACACACACACACACACACGCGCGCACAAGACCCCAATGCTAGAGGAAGATAAACTTAATGAAATAATACCACTAAATGGATGGTTACATAGATAGACAGATCGACTGACAGACAAACAGACAGATAGACAAGCAGATAGACAGATAGATAGATACATACATGGATACATTGATAGATAGATAGACAGATAGATAGATAAACAGACAGACTGATGAATAGACAGGCAGATAGATAGATAGAATAAAACGGGCAAGCGAAACACATAGACATCCACGGAAACAAACATAAATAAATAAATACAGACAGACAGACAGACAGACAGACGGACCCAAACTAACCCCCACAGCACACACATTTCGTCCCCCTTCTCCGCCCCCCCAAACCAGGTAAGGATGGTGAAAACACGTACGGTCTTAATTAGTAGCAGTAGAAGTAGTAGGAGTAGTAGTAGTAGTAGTAGTAGTAGAAGTAGTAGTAGTAGTAGTAGGCAGTAGTAGTAACAGTGGCAGGCAGCGATAGTGGTGGTGGTGGTGGTAATAGTAGTAGTACGTAGTAGTAGTACGTTCTGACAGTTTCATTCAGCCGCTCCACTCTACACACACACACACACACACACACACACACACACACACACACACACACACACACACACACACACACAGAGCAATTCAGATGGAGGTCAAATTAACAAATAAAGATTAGCATCTACTTTGCTAACGAGAGAGAGAGAGAGAGAGAGAGAGAGAGAGAGAGAGAGAGAGAGAGAGAGAGAGAGAGAGAGAGAGAGAGAGAGAGAGAGAGAGAGAGAGAGAGAGAGACTAATAAAAGGTGTAGGTACATATAAAAACACTACAAGATTAACGATGAAAGGAAGAAGAGGACGAAAAGACGCAGAACCCACCACCAAAACAAAAGTGCAGCGCATGCGTGGTGCCGGAACAAAACTTCCCCGTAAGCCAGCCAGCGTGAGTGAGTCTCAGTCAGCAACACACACCTCTCTCAGTTGTAACCTGGCAAGCGAAGGGGAAGTATATACGCCTCTCAGCTCCTCAAGGCCAGCCAGATCTAGGTGACCTTTGCACTTAACCACCTGGATTTGCACTACTGTCCAGTAGAAGGAACTACACCGGATCTACTCCACAGTGTTGACCTATCCACTACACCTGTACGCCTCGTTAACGCCACCACCTGTCACCCACCTGTTAAGCCAGACTCTCGCTCCTCCTACAGCTTCCCACAGCGCGCACAGCATTTGGGGACTCGTATCCGCAGCTCTCAAGGTTATTTTTCACCTGGGTCACCTGTCCTGCCACCACAAGCCAAAAAGGTCACATCACTAATCCCACGAAGAGGTCAGAGTTTGCACCTGAAGGAGTGGGTGCCTCAGTTTTCCTATTTCCTTCACCCTTACCCTCTCCCCCCGCCAGCAAGTCCCACGCGTCTCCTGCTGGGTCACATGTAAGGTCGCGATGCCGGAAAAGTACCGCAGATCAGAGGTCGTGAAGCTGACCTCCGCCGCGCCGAGGGAGGCCGATACAGAGGTGTGTGTGTGTATGTGTGTGTGTGTGTGTGTGTGTGTGTGTGTGTGGATAGGTGGGTGGGTGGGTGGCTGTGTAGCACATGTTTCTAGCTTTCCAGTCAAGACTACGCTCACAAGTGGTGGTCCCCATTGCTTCCCTCACTTTCCTCCTCCCCCACAAGCCTCAGCGCTCTCTCAGACTCAATAGGTGTCATCACCTCTGTCCTTCCCCCGCCAGGTGTCACCTTATGGGATCCTTGAAGGTAAGCCCGTCGTGGGGCTCCCTGCCAGACCAATCCACCGGTGGCAGCAGCAGCAGCAGCAGCAGCAGCAGTAGCAGCAGCAGCAGCAGCAGCAGCAGCAGCAGCAGCAACAACAACAACAACAACAACAACAACAACAACAACAACAACAATTGCAACAACAATAATAGCAGCAGCAGCAGCAGCAGTGACATCCCCAGCAACAGAGGGCCGCGGGCAGTGGGTCGCGCGGGCCAGATCTCTCAGATCAGCGAGGGCCTCTTCCTGAGTGGTGCACGCGCTGTACGTCCTGCCCGCGTGGCCGAACTGGGCGTGACGTGCGTCTGTGAACGTCACCACGGAACTGCCCAACGCACCGCTACAGGGCGTCCGCGTGGTGGCGATGCGGGTGGCGGACGAGCCCTCGGCCGACTTGGCCAGTCACCTCGCCGCCGCCGCTGACACCATCCATCAGGAGCTGTGTGGCGGCGGCCGCGTGCTGGTGCACTGCGTGGCGGGCGTCAGCCGCTCGCCCGCCTTGGTGCTCGCTTACCTAGTCCGGCACGGCGGCATGGCCCTACGGGAGGCCTTCCTGCACGTGCGGGCGGTGCGGCCCTCCGCCAGACCCAACAGCGGCTTCTTTTCGCAACTGATCGAGTTCGAGCGTGAGGAGCATGGCTGCAGCAGTGTGACACTGCACCTCACCCCCGGAGGCTGGGTGCCCGATGTGTGCCTGGAGGAGGCGGCGGGCCATGCAGGACAAGCGCTGCCTCGCGGCCCTCAGCGACAGGCGGGGCCTGCAGAGGGTGTACGCGTAGCACGCCGCGGCGCCTGCTGACCAGTGTGAGCACTGTGCTCGGTGCAAGCTGAAAGAGAGAGAGAGAGAGAG
>NC_087161.1:4450000-4525000 GCF_035594125.1 Scylla paramamosain
TCTCTTTTCTTATAATCCTGTGTAAGTAAATAAGTAAATAGATAAATAAATTGATAAATGAATAAATAAAACAAACGAACAAGTTAGGCACCTGGAGGCAATGAAATAAAGTGGAAAATCTTTTATATGTGGTTTAAGAGTCCACTGCTCCTTGCCAACCCTCTTAGAAAAATAATAAAAGAAAGAAAAAGAAAAAGAAATGTAAGAAAATTTTTCACACATTGAGTTCAACCAAATGCATGAAGACTTATAAAAACATGAAAGTAAATGTCTACTCTCTCTCTCTCTCTCTCTCTCTCTCTCTCTCTCTCTCTCTCTCTCTCTCTCTCTCTCTCTCTCTCTCTCTCTCTCTCTCTCTCTCTCTCTCTCTCTCTCTTGGTGTAGTGATATGTAGCAGTAGTAGTAGTAGTAGTAGTAGTAGTAGTAGTAGTAGTAGTAGTAGTAGTAGTAGCAGAAGTAGCAGTAGTAGTAATGTATCATCATCATCATCATCATCATCATCATCATCATCATAAGTAGTAATAGTAGTAGTAGTAGTAACAGCAGCAGCAGCAGTAGTAGTAGTAGTAGTAGTAGTAGTAGTAGTAGTAGTAGTAGTAGTAGTAGTAGTAGTAGTAGTAGCAATAGTAGTAGTAGTAGTAGTAGTAATAGTAGTAGTAGTAGTAGTAGTAGTAGTAGTAGTAGTAGTAGTAGTAGTAGTAGTAGTAGTAGTAGTAGTTATGTATCATCATCATCATTAGTAGAAGTATTTGTTAGTGTGTGTGTGTGTGTGTGTGTGTGTGTGTGTGTGTGTGTGTATGTGTGTGTGTGTCATCATGTGTGTGTCATGACTAAACACACACACACACACACACACACACACACACACACACCCACACACACATCCGTTCATTGTTATACCACCACCACCACCACAACGACTACGATCCAGCATTCTGTCACCATTTAATCACAGGATGCTTCTCTATATCTGGGACCACCACATGGCGATAGCCTGCCGGAGGTGACGTGGGTGTAGAGATGACTTTAGACAGCCCTGACGCACGCTGTACCGACGTTAGAGTTATGGAGGTTGGTGTGGGGGAGGAGGTGAGAGGATACACGTAAGTTGGAGACACTGAGTGAACGAGGAGCATGGACAATAATCTCAAAAATCTAATAATGTAAGGAATGTATTCAGAAACACTGTTCTTTCATCACGGTTATTTTCAAAGGCTACAGAGATCATCAGCCGGGTTCCCAAGAGTTTTTCTCCCCTTAATAACGCAAAAAAAAAAAAAAAAGGTGTTAATCTGTCACTAGAATCTTATAAGCACTCTTAAAAGCCCGTGTAACTTCAACTACAACCTTTGAAAGTAGTTTGGGTGCGGTGCTGAAGTGATTCAAAGTATGGTCCTAATCAACACAAACAGAGACATAAGAAAAGAAACAAACAATGCATTATGTTTGCTTAGGATTTTGAGGACGTAAACATAGTGGTACATGAACGGAATAGACTTGGTAAGCAGGTTGTTAGCGTCGAGTCATTAGGGAGCTTAAAGATTAGACACATTCATGGCCTGAGGATAATAGGTGAAAATACTCGTAGATTATGTTTCACCCAAGGACTGCCACGTATTTTCCTGATGGCTTCTTGCAGCTTCCTTTATTTTCTTCTGTTCTTATGCAGTTACTCTGTTATGGCGTCCAGGTTATGTATATCTCTAAACGAAGTTAACACCGTGACGAAGAACATATATAGAAGAGGATGACTGGGTTAACTGAGAGAAGTGGTAGTGAATGAAAAACCAGTGGCGGAAACTGAGACAGGAGTGTTTGAAAAGTGGAAAAAGATGGAACAGCGGGAGAAAAGAGGGAGAGAGAGAGAGAGAGAGAGAGAGAGAGAGAGAGAGAGAGAGAGAGAGAGAGAGAGAGAGAGAGAATGTAGGAGTACGGATACAAAGGCCACACTACAGACCTGTACTCAGAAATGCTTCACTCTTTCCTCACGACTATTTTGAGAGGTCACAGAGATGCCTGGCCGGGTTCTCAAGAGTGTTTCTCCCCCCGTAATAATGCAGAAATTTTGTTAATCTGTCACTAGAGCTGTAAAAATGTTCTTAAAAGTCAAATGAAATGCTTTAGAGAACGATATTGCAAGAAGAGAAGTCATGTACGTACGTTGGAGTTGAAAGAATATACTAAGTTGGTAAGAGTTTAGAGGAAGAGGGAGGAGAAGGAAATGGTGGAATAACGTCGCCTTTGTAGGGGAGGTGAGGTTGTTTTATCTATTTTTCCTGTTACACCTTACAACGTTGAGGAAATGTCGGCTGGTTGTGAAAGGAATATGACGAATTAAATAAAATAAAAAAAATTAAGTATCCTGGAGCATAAATTATGGTAGCTTTATCATATGGACCTTAACAACAACTGCAACAACAACATCCACTACCACCACCACCACCACCACCACCACGACCACTATGATCACCAACAACAGAAAAACAACAACAAAAAATGTACATACTTTTTTTTTCTTTTCTTGCTCTGTGTTCATCCTGACTGCGTGTTTTTTTTTTCTCTTTTTTTCCTCTTACTCTGTTTATGTTTTTTTACTGAATATTTTTTTTCTTAATGCTTTGATCTAAACACCTGACAATCTCATACATTCCTAACCATTTGTCCTCGCGTTTTCACACACATCCATTCTGAGAGCTCCTTTATCAGCCTTCACGAACACAAGCTGTCCTGTTCTCACTCCTCCAGTGTAAAACGTATGGCTTGCATCAAGACTTTTGTGTTGGCGAAACGTTCTGATCCTGCTTACGATTTCTCTCATTCCTTTCTTCCCTTTCTTTATGTCTTTCTGTCTGCCCGTCCTTCTTTTCTTTCTTCCTTTTTTTTTTTTTTACATGCTTAAAGGAAGGGGAAAAAAAAATGACGTAGATGGAAAAATATTGTCATGGCGTACACTTCAACTCCTCGGGAAAAATTGGTCAAGGCCACTTCACTCTTTTTTTTTTTTTAGTTCCCTTCCAAAACTAAATAGATAAATAAATAAATACACGAAGGACGGGGAGAGAATCAATGTTTTTTTTCTTTTCAATATTGTTTCCTACCTCAAAATAAATAAATAAAAAAAAATGAAGGACGGGGGAAAGAATTTATATTTTTCCTGATATTGTTCCTTTCCTCAAAAAAAATAAATAAATAAATAAACAAACAAACAAGTAAAAGGAATGAAGGATGGGGGGGAGAGAGGAAGAATTACTATTTTTCCTAATATTGTTCCCTTTCCTCAAAAAAAAAAAAAGACTAAATAAGTAAAAGGAAAAAAAATAATGAAAGACTTGGAAAGCTTTTTTTTTCACATATAATATTGTCCCCCATCTTCCTCCTCCTCTTCCTCCTCCTCCTCCTCCTCCTTCCCCTCCCCACACACACATAATGGGCATGATCTAACCACGAGTCCATCTGAGTATATAGGACACTGAAAAACACGTGGAACCGATTACATATACTGCATGACACGAGTGAAGAGAGAGAGAGAGAGAGAGAGAGAGAGAGAGAGAGAGAGAGAGAGAGAGAGAGAGAGAGAGGGGGGGGGGGTGATCAGACGACCATCCCAAAAAGTTCATGACCGTCTCTTGGCAGCACTCACTTGTTCTTCACACAGAATTCACTTATCAAGAAGGGAGGTGGGAGGGATTACGGATAGGGTAGGGAGACCAGGGAGGACCTATGGTGTGTGTGTGTGTGTGTGTGTGTGTGTGTGTGTGTGTGCTTGATGAATTGTAGGTATAAAAAAGATGGGTTCAGATAAGGAGGATTCAAGCGTCTCCTCAGTGACACAGGTGAGGCAGGTGGTACTAATGACACAGGTAAGGCAGGTGATACTCGCGCGGGTCACCTTCAACACCTCGGGGCTCAGGTATTCAGGTATTTGTGTCACCTTTTTTGTGGTCCCTTCTCTTGTATGTTTTACGTGTGTCTGTGTGTGTGTGTGTGTGTTAGTGTGTGTGTGTGTGTTAGTGTGTGTGTGTGTGGCCGTGCCTCCCCTGCCTTCTACGTACACTTCCTATTCCTGGCAGTCATCCCCCGAGTGGCCTAATAAACGCTACTTCCGACTCACAGGTATGCGAGTGCTGACACCTGCCCGGGCACAGGGGTCGGTGGTGGTGGTGGTGGTGGTGATGGTGGTGGAGACAGAGACAGAGATATGCCACGTGGAGATGATAGACGTGACATGAACGTTCTCCCCTCCAACACACAAACACACACACACACACACACACACACACACACACACACACACACACACACACACACACACACACACACCACGCACCTGCCTTTCACTGCCACGTGCCTCTACTCAACTTAGCAAGGCCGAAGACCCGCTGCCCTCCTCTTCCTCTTCCTCCTCCTCCTCCTCCTCCTCTTCCTCCTCCAGCCACCTACGAGTCTCACCACGTGGGCCAGTGTCCTGAAACCCTTTGCTCTCTCACCAAGATTGTTTTCACAGGCCGAAGCGATGATTACCCGTGTTCTTAAGAGTGTTTCTCCTCTTCATAAAGCAGAAATGTTGTTAATCTGCCACTAGAAACACAAAAATGTCCTTAAAAACCCCTGTAACTTTAACTAGTAGAAGCTTTTGAATGTACATAAGAACATAAGAAATAAGGGAAGCTGCAAGAAACCATCAAGCCTACACGTGGCAGACCCTGTATGAAATATACCTACCTATTTCCACCTGTCATCCCCATCCATAAATCTGACTAATCTTCTTTTAAAGCTTCCTAATGACTCGGCACTAACAACTTGATTACTGAGTCCGTTCCATTCATCTACCACTCTATTTGAGAACCAGTTCCTTCCTGTCTCTCTCTCTCTCTTTTTGTTTTTGTTTTTGTACCTTTTTTTGTTTTTGTTTTTCTTAAACTCCGTTTAAGAAAGCAATGCACAGAGGCCAGAAACAGGGCAAATAGGGTATTAGGATTCATTTTTTTGGAGTGTTAAAAGTAGAAGACCCCAAGTAATATCAAAGTTATATTTGGCGCTGGTCAGACCTCATCTAGACTACGCTGTGCATTTCTGGTCCCCGCATTACAAGAAGGATATAGGTCTGTTAGAATCAGTGCAGAGGAGAATGACTAAAAGGATACAGGGGATGAAGAGTATTCCTTATGAAGCGAGATTGAAGCTGTTAGATTTACATTCTTTAGAAAGACGTAGGTTAAGAGGGAACCTGATAGAGGTCTTTAAGTGGTATACGGGTTATAACAAGGGGGACGTAAGCAAAATTCTTAGGATCAGCAACCAGGACAGAACAAGAAATAACGGGTTCAAGCTTGAAAAATTTAGGTAAAAAACAAAAACAAAACAGAAAGAGAGACAGAGAGAGAGAGAGAGAGAGAGAGAGAGAGAGAGAGAGAGAGAGAGAGAGAGAGAGAGAGAGACAGAGACAGGAAGGAACTGGTTCTCAAATAGAGTGGTAGATGAATGGAACGGACTCAGTAATCAAGTTGTTAGTGCCGAGTCATTAGGGAGCTTTAAAAGAAGATTAGTCAGATTTATGGAAGGGGATGACAGGTGGAAATAGGTAGGTATATTTCATACAGGGTCTGCCACGTGTAGGCTTGATGGTTTCTTGCAGCTTCCCTTATTTCTTATGTTCTTATGTTCTAAATTGTCATGCTATAGGCCGAGTTCACCTCTTAGTGTCCCCCGTGTTCCGTTTACCTGCCTTTCGGACATTATCCTTATTCTTAGTGATAAGTTAGTGTAAGGCTTATTTACTCATTTTATATTAGGTAGTATTATTCTCTTCATAGTTTAAGTTCTCTATATCTTTGTATGTGTAAGGAAGGAAGTGTAATTGAGGTGGAAATATGTTGAAATGAGGGGAGCTTGAGTGGGCAACAACACATTCCAGAGAGGGGAAAGCAGAGCGCCTTAGGCCTTGAGGTATAACGGAAGGGAGGCGTCTCTCAGGAGGAATTTTGGTGTGGAATGGTGATGGAGTGTGTGGAAGTATTAGTGATGTGGAGGTATAACCTTGATATCCAAGATCAGGTTAGTGAGTCTTTTGTAGTACCAAGAGCTCTTGTCCGCTGAAATTCGGTTGGTGAATTGTGCCGGTGACGCTGGCTTGGGGGAGCATAGGTCAAACCGGCAGCCATTTTGTGAGTGGAGGCTGTGGTGTTGTGTTGTATTGGCGATTTTTGGGATGGCGTTATGGTGTTGTAGGTGATCTTTGGTGGTGATGGTGACGTCTTGTGAGGTGTGAGGAGAGGAACACGGGAATTATTGTTTGGGGGCGCGGTGATGGCGTCTGGGTAAATTCCTGCGGCTGAGAAAAATATTTCAGTGGCCGGTGGAGGTGCAAACGGGTTCTGGCGTTGTGTGTAGTGGTGACAGAAACGTCATGTATTAACGTGCACTACCTCATTTTGTTTGTGAATTATTATTAGTATTAATGTATAATGTTGTAACAGAATAATCGTGTTTTCTACCCCCAACGTTGATCTGGTATTTGAAGTGATGGTGATGGTGATGGTGATGGTGTGGTGATGGTGATGTGTCAAGGGAAGGGTGCAGTGAGAGGGTGAAATTCTGGCGATTTCGGATGGGTCGGGTAGGCACTCGAAACCTTTAAAAATCCATCTTTCCGGGATCAGTGTAACGTCCACTTTCTGGAGAGATAACTGGGATAGTGACCATGACAATATGAAGTGAGTTATGGCAAATAATTCGACCATTTTCTCGATCTGCAGTGGTGAGGCAATAGTTGGGCGAGTTGCGGGGCAGAAACCTTCGCTCACATGCCAATACGTCGAAATATGCAAAATACGGCAAAACGTTGAGTCTGACGAAAAAATGTCATATAACAAGAAAAATGCGCCGTCAAAAGTTACCACAGCGGAGATGTTTCCCAGACTGAAATCGCAATTTTTATATGCTATGGACACCAAAAAATGCTCCTGACCAACTCCTCATGGTACCCTCCAGGGGCCAGGCGCAGCGGTGGGTTGCAGAGATGTGCAGTAACAAAATTAGAACCACCTCCCTCCGCTCGGGGAATAATAATAATACAAAGAAGAAGAGGAAGAAGAAGAAGATAACGATAGTGATAGCAACAACAAACAAACAAACAAACAAATAAATAAATGATAAATACATACACAAATAGCCGCCCTCTCCCCCACAAAAAAAAAGCAAAAAAGTAAGAAAAAGAAGGAAAAAAAGAAGAGGAGTAATAATCATAAACAATTCGCAAACTCTCAAATAAACAATGAATGGGCCACAGTAAAGATAAAAAGAGAAAAACATGAATTAATCACCAAGCATTAAATATTTTCCCCGTTTTCCCGGAATCAAACAGAACAAAGCCACATCAATATGACTCATACGAAACTTGAATCAAGAAGAAAAAAAAAAGTGTGATTTGTAAACCCATTCGTTATTTACTTTTTTTTCAACGATTTTTTTTTTTTTTTCATTGATTTACTCATAGCCATGCAAATGTCGATGTCGATGTCAAATGTTGAGTTAATCCACTTATTACTCGCTATTTTTCTTCTATTATTTATTTTTTTATTTTCTTTTTATTTCTTTCTTTATTTTTATTTATTTATTTTTTTATTTTTTTTTTTTGTCTTCTGTTTTGTTTTATTTACTTGTATGTATATAATAGTCGATATTCTGTATACGAAAAAATAACACACACACACACACACACACACACACAAAAAAAAAAAAAAAAAAAAAAAAAAAAAAAAAAAAAGTAAATGCATGAATACCGTGACAGGAGCAAACTTTGAATAACCTCAAGTAGTCAGTGGCGTCAAGTTCCCATGATTTTATTTTTTTTTTTTTTCTTCATCGAAAGCACCACGACACACGAAAACCATTGCGTCTTTCCGGCACTTTTTTTTTTTTATGTAGGAGGGACACTGGCCAAGGGCAACAAAAATACAATAAGAAAAAAAGCTCACTGAACTTCCAGTCCCATAAAAGGGTCCAAGGCAGTGGTCAAAAATTGAAGGATAAGTGTCTTGAAACCTCCCTCTTGAAGGAATTCAAGTCATAGGAAGGTGGAAATACAGAAGCAGGCAGGGAGTTCCAGAGTTTACAAGAGATAGGGATGAATGATTGAAAATACTGGTTAACTCTAGTATTAGAAGAGGTAGACAGAATAGGAGTGAGAGAGAGAAGAAAGTCTTGTGCAGCGAGGCCGCGGGAGGAGGGGAGGCATGAAGTTAGCAAGATCAGAAGTGCAATTAGCATGAAAATAGCGGTAGAAGACAGCTAGAGATGCAGCATTGCGGCGATGAGAGAGAGGCTGAAGACAGTCAGTTAGAGGAGAGGAGTTGATGAGACAAAAAGCTTTTGATTCCACCCTGTCTAGAAGAGCGGTATGAGTGGAACCCCCCAGACATGTGAAGCATACTCCATACATGGACGGATAAGGCCCTTGTACAGAGTTAGCAGCAGGGGGATGAGAAACAGACTGCAGTGCAATTCATGGGGTTTTTTTTATGGTGATTGCAAAGACCGTTGTAACAGTCTAACAAGGAGCATGTTGGGCTGGTAGCACCATTACCAGCAATATGTGGTAGGAAGCGGCAGACACAGCACTCAGAGCAAACACAGCACTCAGGTCTATCACGTTTAATGTCCAAGAGTACAAAGGAACGGGTAGCGGACACTGGAGAGGCGCACGCAACGCCGCGAACACCGTGCAAACTCCATCGAGTCTAGACAGCCTGGTGACCTATTCCCAAGCACAGCGGGGCTGACGCAGACACAAGAAAGGCGCGCGAAACAAAAGACGGACGAAAAGCGTAATAATGAATGAATGAATAAGTAAATAAAAAAATTAATAATGATAATAATAAAAGAAAAGTCTACTTATGCACTCACAATGTACACTAACATCAAAGGGAAAAAAAAAAAAAACATAAGGACCTAGTCACCTTATCAATCATTTTGCTGCCTTTAAAAATAATCCTAATAATAAATAAACAATAAATAATAATGATGATAATAATAATAATAATAAATAATAATAATAATAATAATAATAATAATAATAATAATAATAATAATAATAATAATAATAGCAAACATACAAACGTTAATGAGTTCACTAGCATCCTGGACAACCTTCTATCACAAGACACTTTTATGAATAACCGAACAGTGATCACTGGTGGCTTGAACATTATCCTCCTGGAACATAAGCAACATTTACCCACAAATAGTTTTCCAATTTTCTTGTAGCCATGCAGTTTTTCAACTATTTCCCACATATATCTAGACCAACTTCCTGATAACATTATCACAGATGCTCCATCACTTCTATACCATATCTGGACAAACTTTACTGTACCCGCCTCATCTGGCATACTTCCCGTAAGTGACCATCTCCCTGTATTTCTTAACATTCTAATAATAGATACAGTATGTGCAAAGCTTCAAGTTTTTTTAGGCCAAATTCACTCCATAATCGTAGAAAGTTCTCACTTCAGTTCTCAAAAGTCAACTGGAATAATCTGCTAATCAATAATGACATTAATATTAACTGCAACTATTTTCTAGATAAAACATAATTATAGCATCTACTTTTCCTGCTTCCCTAAAAAAAATAAAATAGATAAATAAATAAATAAAATAAATGTATTTCAAGTAAGCGCCTCCAAAACGCTTGGATATCGCAGGGAATATTAAAGTCCATTCAGCAAAAGTTTACCCTTTGTAAAGCATACACAATAGGAATGATTGATCATAATACGTACAGAACACACCGCAACCACCTAGCTAACATTATTAAACAAGCTAAAGCCAGCTATTTCCTACAAAATTCTATCTAAATAACAGAAAACAGAACACAATATTTGGTCAAATATCTTCCCCAATAGAACTAGTGCACTTGGGAGCACCACAAGGAAGTATACTGGGCCCATACTGTTTATACTATACTATACTGTTTATACTTTGAGCCTTAGTACAGGTGCTTAGATGGTCGAATATGACTTGGCCGACATCACCACGAGACTTTTACACCCTTCTACCACACGGAGCAGGCAAAAACACGAAATCTCAAATTTCACGGTTACGTCGTTGTTGCACCGCGCGCCTGATATATCAATGACATTAATTTTGTAACATCTCCCACTCTTTAAAGCTTATACTCTTTGCAGATGATTCTACACTATAACACTATACATGGTTGGTGACAAACCCACGGATCTGGTGTGTAATATAAATAGGGAACATGTCAAATTCTCTGAATGTTGTTTTGCTAACCGCTTAGCAGTAAATACTGATAAAACCTACTATATGCTTTTCACAAACACCACAACCAAATATCAGCCACTTCCAAATCTCACCCTCTTAAATAAAGACATTCTTCAAGTATATAAGACAAAGTTCCTCGAATTAACTATGGACAGAAAATTCAACTTCAAACATCACATTTCAGGTCTCTTCTAAATTATCCAGAACAATCCCACTTCTCCTTAAAACCAAACCATATGTCCCTCTAGACATTCTGAAATGTATATATTATGCAAATATTTACCCTCATTTAAACTACTGTAACTCTGTTTGGTCCACCACCTTCCCCAGTCACTTAAAACATTTAAATGTGCCACACAAGAAAATAATAAGAATAACGACAAGTAGTGACTACTGTGAACACGCCCCTCCACTATTCAAGTCTCTATGTTTATTAAATCTTAGTGGCATATCAAAACTAAATATTGCTTTCTATGCCTTCAAACATAAAGAAATTTTCATTAACACTGCAAACCAAACCATAACTACCTTACCTAAAACCAGGACTCTCTACAGTCACCCAGACCCAAACTTTCCCTCTATAAACATTCACTTCTGTGTCAAGGACCCAAGATTCGCAATGACATCCCACCTTACATCAAACACTCACCCGGCCACCCAGCCACCCAGCCACCCAGCCACCCAGTCACCCAGCCACCCAGCCATCCAGCCTCAAGTCTTTCCAAGGAAAATACAAGAAAAATCTCTTGTCCCATTATTACTTACCCAATGTCAAAACTTTATTTTTTTCCATTCTAGCTCTCATATGTTTACTTATTATAACACTGATTATGTGTTTAATTATAGGTGCTGCTGTGTATATATATATATATATATATATATATATATATATATATATATATATATATATATATATATATATATATATATATATATATATATATATATATATATATATATATATATATATATATATATGCGTGTGTGTGTGTGTGTGAATTAAGTTTATTATTATTATTACTTTATTATTTACTTTTGTGTTTTTATTTTTTTTCTCTTCTCTTTTCCCCAAAAAGCCTTGCTTAAGAAGGGCTGTTTGTCCTATGCCATTAATTTTATGTAATATAATTATGTATCTAAGACAAACATAATAAAGTGTTTCAAGTGTTTAAGAACACTACGCCTTTGAGAATACAGGGTTGTGTTTCCTTCCCGTAAACTTTCTTCTCACCATTTCTGATTTTTTTTCTTTGTACACCAACATTTCGCAATTGTATTTCTAGTAAAAACTACATTCATCATTTCGTGATCGTGCCTGTTTTTTTTTTTTCCTCGTAATCTCCATTCTCATTACTATTTCATAACATCTTTCTCAACTTGTTTTGCTTAATTTCCGCTAGTTATACCCACCCGCTGCACGTTTTATTCATATATATATATATATATATATATATATATATATATATATATATATATATATATATATATATATATATATATATATATATATATATATATATATATATATATATATATATATATATATTTTTTTTTTTTTTTTTTTTTTTTTTTTTTTTTCTTTAACCTTTTGACGCTTTCCTGTCAGCCTTGCAATAGTGTTTCAAAATATTCGATTCCCTTATCGTCACTGGAGTTTGAGTAAAAGTGAAGGAAAGATGACTGTTTTTTAATCAAATTCAGCCGAACTCTCTAACTAAAACAGCTTCTATGAAGTTAGGTGTTCTGAGACGTCTCCGCCAGTTTTTCTCACCTCCCCAGCTGCTAACTCTGTACAAGGGCCTTATCTGTCCATGTATGGAGTATGCTTCACATGTCTGGGGGGGTTCCACTCATACTGCTCTTCTAGACAGGGTGGAATCAAATGCTTTTTGTCTCATCAACTCCTCTCCTCTAACTGATTGTCCTCAGCCTCTCTCTCATCGCCGCAATGCTGCATCTTTAGCTGTCTTCTACCACTATTTTCATACTAACCGCTCTTCTGATCTTGCTAACTGCATGCCTCCCCTCCTCCCGCGGCCTCGCTGCACAAGACTTTCTTCTTTCTCTCACCTCTATTCTGTCCACCTCTCTAACGCAAGAGTTAACCAGTATTCTCAGTCATTCATCCCTTTCTCTGGAACTCCCTGCCTGCTTCTGTATTTCCACCTTCCTATGACTTGAATTCCTTCAAGAGGGAGGTTTCAAGACGCTTATCCTTCAATTTTTGACTACCGCTTTGGATCCTTTTTATGGGACTGGCATTTCAGTGGACATTTTTTTTTTTTTCGGATTTTTGTTGCCCTTGGTCAGTGTCCCTCCTACATAAAAAAAAAAAAAAAAAAAAAACATGACGTTGGGTTAAGTTCGGTTAGATTAGGTTTCGCTAGAATAAGGTATATATTAGGACTGGCTGTGGTGGACATAAGTTAGGTTGTGTTTGCTTTGGAAATATGAGAGAGAGAGAGAGAGAGAGAGAGAGAGAGAGAGAGAGAGAGAGAGAGAGAGAGAGAGAGAGAGAGAGAAACAAGCCCAAGCAGATGTAGAGTAGAGGTTCTCTGTCTTTTTAATCTCATGTACCCCTCGAAGTCTCTCAGTCATGGCTACGTACCCGTTACCCAGAATGCACCAGAATACAGTCAGAACACCACATATACGTCCAGGAATCACCAGTAAATAATAAGTGTGTCCATGAATTTATCGGTGTGTGATGATAAAAATCTGCTCATATATTTGTTAGTAGATAAAATGTATTATTAAAAGTTCCCATGAATTCATTAGTACAGTACGTAATGACAGCAACAATTGTCTGTGAGTTCATGGGTCGGTCTAGATCCTGTAATAGACATGTCACGTACTTCAAAAATTCCTTTCACGTACATTAAAACCTAAATAGTCCATGTAACACACACACACACACACACACACACACACACAGTGCGTAGTGTAGTGGTTAGCACGCTGGGCTCACAACCAAGAAGACCCGGGTTCGAATCCCGGGAGCGGTGAGGCAAATGGGCGAGCCTCTTAATGTGTAACCCTTGTTCACCTAGCAGCAAGTAGGTACGGGATGTAACCCGAGGGGTTGTGACCTCGCTGTCTCGGTGTGTGGTGTGTGAGTGGTCCCAGTCCTACCCAAAGATCGGTCACTATGAGCTCTGAGTTCTCTCCGTAGGGGAACGGCTGGCTGGGTGACCAGCAGACGACCGTCGGTAAATCACACACACACACACACACACACACACTCACAAACGTAGAACAACAACAACAACATGTCAGTGCAGGTATAATGCTTTGGAAGATGAACAAGCTGTGGGAGACACTGAAAGCAGCAGGGATGAGGTGGTGAGGGCCGCGGAGGAACACAAGAGAAAAGGACAACGGTATTAAGCAATAAACACACATACCTCTCCATCACTCCATCCTCCCCTCAGACAAGGCGGCCACCATCAGCAGGAACACACACACACACACACACATACACACCAAACTGGTCCCAAACTTCCTCTAAAAATCCTCCTCTTCCTACCTAGTTCCTTACTCTCTCACAGCTTGCATGAATGTAACTAGGACTCGCCACTTACCTGGTCCGATAATTTGTTTATCAGGTATTGTACTTTTGCATCTCAGCGCTAGGTGACTCTGTTGTATTTGTAGCTGCTGTTATGTAAGTGCTTGCATGTTTACACCTCGCCTGTGCCGTGCGTCTGTCCCTTTCTCCATTAGTGATTATCTTTCATGACTTTTTGAAGCAGGATTGAACCATGATAAGATTAACCTTTCAAGTTACTTTCAAGTTCACAAGTACTTACCTCTTTGTATTTTCTTTCTTTCGTTTACAGGATTGAGTCACGCTCGTAATGTCCCGTCTTTTAGTAACCAATTATCATATTTTTTTCTGTAAATTTATGTATACTATTTGCGCACACTACGTGCAATGTCTTCTTCAATTCTTCGCAGGCGCCTCGGAAACATGCATTTTTCGACGCATTCCTTTCGCGCGGATGTCCTGGGAGCTTCTGATCCGGCACAAGCTTTCTAAGGGCTTGCGAGAATTGGGGGCGGGCAGCGGGGCGGGACGAAAGATACAACCACTCGTGAGCAGCGATGCAAACATATTAGATGAAAACAAGCCGATGTGCGTGTATTGTTTTCAATAAAACCTCGAACATGCAGAATTGTCTGCACACAAGTCAGTCATGAGTAAAAACCATTATTAAAACTGTGTAGCGTGAATTGTTTCAAATTGTGAATAGTAACATTTGCTTACAATGGCCGTGGAACAGGCAAGCCTTCCACAGGTGTGCGGCATTCTGGCAGGGCAGGTAAAGGTGTCTGAATGGCCTTCCTGTCTTGGGTCACGACTTCCAACACATCATTGTGTTCAGTTACAATGTCATAATGCAGTGTGAGGTCATGACTGATACAACCAACTCACGCTAAAATGCTCTGCAGAGTGGTTTGTATTTGCACCGGTGATGAAGCAGGACAGTCTGAACAAGCAATGCACGGGATGGAACGTTCCCTTAACATGGCGGAATGTGAGGACCGGGGCAAGGGACCTCGCTCTCGCCCCTGTGAATGACCTGTGACCTAAACAGCTGGCTCCCTGCATCACGGTTTCCCCTTGCTCCATAATCGCTAATAATAGACCATATTTCGTTATATTATAATACTTACAGTCTGTCTAGACATACTATGATAATAAACAGGGATACCTAAGAGATGAAACGCACCCAAAACGCGGAAAAAGTGTAAAAATACCAGCAGAGACGCTTCGACATTTCATTTCATAACTACCGTATGTATAGTACTATGCAGCAAGTTTTACTAGTCATATCTGGCCAACATTAGGCATCATTTTGACCCGGAATGTCTTAACCAGGTTATGACATATTACTATATGTCTCTTCTTTAAATGTAACAACTATATTAAACAAAAATAACTAATGCGTCTACCTGTCTCTTTCCTTCGATCAGAAAAAATGCAAAGAATCAACCCTATATGATTACTTTTATTCAACTGACAATATCACAACGCCCGGAAAACTAGCAATTTACCTCTAAATAGCATAAACTTCAAGGAGCAAGTGGTTAAGGCTGCTGTGGTCTCTGTGAGGGACACATTGCCAATGAAGTATGCGACATTTTTTTCTTTGGGCAGCACGCCAGGCAACTCCGCTGGTCTGTTCTTCAGAGGTCAAGTGGGCAGAGCTCCGAGGAGCTAAAATTCTAAGCCCTTCTGAGAACTAAAAAAAAAAAAAAAAAAAAAAAGACGCTTATACAGTACTGTGCCAAAATGTTAAACAGATCGGCGTAAAGCAGTGATTGTAAATATTAACCATCATATGGTTGGGAACGGAATTTAAATAGCTTAGAGATCTTCAAAAATTAAACACCTCAATACATAAATTTTACACTCGTGCTCCCTGCAATCATGTGTGTGAATGTAAACACAGCTGGTGAGGGTGGCGGTGGAAGTGCTGGTGTGGAGTGGTGAGTGTCATTGCTACATAATCCCAACACGTGAGTCACTGGCTGAACACTGGGCGGGATTTTACCACTGTTAGGCGTGAATCTGATACCACGATGTAAAAGATTAGTTATGTTTTGGTTGGACTTATAAATGTAACCAGAGTTTTAAACTTCTCTCTCTCTCTCTCTCTCTCTCTCTCTCTCTCTCTCTCTCTCTCTCTCTCTCTCTCTCTCTCTCTCTCTCTCTCTCTCTCTCAAAGGATGAGATATTTATGCTTCATGCCTCATTTCCTCCAGCCATTATTTTATTCGTACTCCATTGTTATTAAATATTTTCAGTCACAACTTTCTTACGTTTTAGACTCGCCTAATGTGCCAGGAAATACTGCAGATGACAAGGGACCTATTCTATGTCACTGTTGTCCATTGATATTAATTACAGGCAAGTTTCTAAGTGGTTTGTGAGAGCCTTCAATCCTTCAATACAAAACACATTTTTCCTTGTTGCAGTGATTCAAGAAAGCAGCAGACGGGAAGGTATGTTTTCACTTCATCAGCAGTAGTGAGTTTGGTGTGGAATCAAGATAGTGAAGGATTAGAGAAAAAAAATTGAATGTATTATTATTTTTATTATTATTATTATTTTATTATTATTATTATTATTATTATTATTATTATTATTATTATTATTACTTATTTTATCACAATTTATAACTACTAAACCAAAATAGTTGTATGTACTGTATCTACTACTACTACTACTACTAACACCAAGTAATATTATACAGGATGTGACAAAAATACCTCCTACATTTTAAAGGTTAACAAGAGAAAAATATGGTATTTCTGCTGCACCCTGTATTTTGTCTGACATTTGTGAGTGGCAGAAAGAGAGCAAGTGAACCATGTGACAAAGATGGGAGGAGAATGAGATAATTAAAGTATGTAAAGAGAGAATAAGAGGACAGGAATAATTGAGCCTCATCTGTTGTGTCCATCCTCTTGAACAAACCCTTAACAAACAAATGGACAAACAGAACAGTTACAGCAGACCAAAAAACTGAATAGTGCCTTGGTAATCACTTAACTGTCAGTGTATCAGACTTGCATGTTTCCCTTGAGTGTCTCGTCAGGAATTCAAACACAAGTGACAGCCTCTAAGTGACGGTTCATCCAGATACATTTTTTCCTATGGTGCTGCAAAAATGGGCATAATTCAGCTGTCAGATAATGATAGAAATTTAGATATAAGAATTATTTTACATCATTCTCTTTTGCCAGTTTGTTATTCAGGAGTAGGGTGGAAATGAGGATTTTCACAGTGCCAGTTCAAGATTTCAGTCTCTAGAATATGAAAACCATGTCATTGAATTGCTATATTTTGTTATATTTAATGTAGTGTCATTTACAATATGTGGGAAATAAAGTCAAAGTTGATTCTCTCTCTCTCTCTCTCTCTCTCTCTCTCTCTCTCTCTCTCTCTCTCTCTCTCTCTCTCTCTCTCTCTCTCTCTCTCTCTCTCTCTCTCTTTCTCTCTCTCTCATCCCTACCCACTTTTCATGATTAAACTAGCATCATTTTTATTTCTGCAGGATGAGGATGCAATGAAGAAGTGTATCCAGTGACTCACCAATCCTTCCCTGAGAGGAAGACACTCCCGCACACAAAATCAATAGCAGCACCAGGATTGTTTTCTGTTTGATATGTAAAGGAAATTTATTTATGCTTCAACAGACTTAGAGAAAAAATATTTAAATGCTTCTCACAAAAAAAAGGTAGAGAAGAAAAAAGAAAAGTTGAGTGAAAAAGTTTTTCAGTTCATTTTGAGAAGTGTTGAGGTACTCCTCCTTTGAAGCAAACCAAGCCATAGGAAGGTGAGAAAATAACAGAAACAGGCCTAGAATTCAGTTTATGAGTGTAAGGGATTTAATTTTATTATTATTTTTTTTTTTTTTTTTTTTTTTTATGTAGGAGGGACGCTGGCCAAGGGCAACAAAATTAAAAGAAAAAAGGCCCACTGTGCCAGTCCTCAAAAAGTCAGAAATGATTGTCAATAATTACAGGATAATTGTCTTGAATCCTCTCTCTTGAAAGAATTGAAGTCACAGGAAGGAGAAAATAACAGAAGCAGGAAGGGAGTTCCTGACTTTACTAGAGAAAGGTGTGAATGATTGAGATTACTGGTTAATTCTTGCATTAGAGAGGTGGACAGAATAGGGCTTAAAAGTACAAAGTCTTATGCAGCAAGACCACAGGAGGAGGGGAGGCATGCAGTTAGCAAGATCAAAAGAGGAGATAGCATGAAAATAGCAGTAGAAGATAGCAAGAGATGCAACATTGTGATGATGAGAGAGAGGCTGAAGACAGTTAGAGAAGAGTTCATAAGACAAAAAGCTTTTGATTCAACCCTGTCTAAAAGAGTGTTATGAGTGGAGCCCCCAAATGCATGTGAAAGAGAGAAGGTACTGATTAACTCTTGCATTGATAAAGTGGACAAAATAGGTTGAAATTAAGTAGTAGAAGATCTGATGCAGAGGCCATGGGAAGAAGAGAGGGAGCCAAGGATGTAGCAGGTTCAGAAGAGCAGTACCTCCTTAAACATGCACACAGAAACAGATGATGGAGCAGTGACATTGCTGGGCCCACCTTAGTAGAGACATGTCAACTCAAGAGGGTGGAATCTGTGCATAAATTATGCATGTAATGTGGGAAACTGTATGTCCTGTTAATAAGATGGAGGAATAAGCAGGGAGGAATGCAAGTGAAGGATAAGAGAGAGGAATGTGAGAATAGTGACAAAATGAGAGAGAAGAAAGAGGAGTCAAGAAGAAGAAAAGAGTAGTGTGTATATGTACATATGTGTATACACAGGGCAACAATGGAGGCAGCATCAGGGGCGGTGGAGTTCCTCAGTGTGGAATGTGACATGATCTTTGAGCCAGACTGTGATCTGGAAACAGAGTGCCAGGTGGACAGTGAGCAGGATGAGGAGCAGGCCAGGGATGGGACCACCTCTCCCGCCTGCCTCTCCCCCTCCCCCAACCCCCCAGTGGCGCACACACCACTCTCAGTCAGTGAGCTGTTCAGGGGACGGAATGTTGGGGTGTACAGCCGCAGCGACCCTGGGGACCCTTTTGTGTTGATCTTTGACCCCACACTGCAGGCACCTGTTGAGAATGGGGAGGCTGGGGATGGTGGCAAGGGGAGGTGGAGCAGCCCTGAGGAGGACGGGGAGGAGGCCAAGAGCGACAGACAGGGTCGGGGGTGCCGGCGGCCAGCGCGGTGCAGCGTGTGCCACAAACAGTTCAGGACTCGCGGCTGCCTGGTGACCCACAGCCTCACCCATGTGCAGCCGTCCACCGACCCACCACCGCCATGCCCCGTGTGCAGTGCTGCCCTGCCGTCCCGTGCTGCACTCAAGATACATGTGCGGCGCCACTTCAGCATGCAGACCTACCAGTGCCCAGGCTGCCCCCAGCGACACCTGACCCGCACCCAGCTCCTGGTGCACCAGCAGCTACACACCACCCAGCGGCACCACACCCCTACCACCCCCAGCCTGCCTTCCACCCCACTACCCTGCCAGGACCAGGAGGGGCTGGACAGTCCCCCAGAGGTCAAGCCACAGCCCACCAAGGAGGCGAGCCACACCCAAGAGCCTGACCTCCGCTGTGAGCGCTGTGATGCCACCTTCCCGACACGCACAGCACTCTGGGCGCACCGCAAGTGTCACCGGGAGCGCCGCCACCGGCGCCGTCGCCGTCATGAGTGCCCTGAGTGTGGCTCACAGTTCTGGAGGAGCTCGGCACTCAAGAAGCACCGCAGGGCTGAGCATGATGTGTGAAGACCCATGCCAGGCCAGGTGGCTTGTGGATTATAGGCAACAGTGGCTCTCCTCCATGGCAACCAGTGTCTAGTGGAGGTGCACCGGCCAACACTCCAGTGCCAGGCACCTTGAAGGGTGACTGTGCTTCTCTGTTAAGTGAGGTGTCTTGAAAGGAGCCCCATACACCAGAACACTGTCATTGCTTGCTCAGTGCTCACCACAAGCCAGCTGACTGATGGTGTTTGTGTGAGTGCTCTTTACAGTTTGGTTAAAAATATACTTATATAAAACTTTAAGTATAAATACATATGTAATTAATTTTTGTACATGATACTTTACAGTATTGTAAAATATTTTGTAAGATTTTTTTTTACAACTGACGTAACTTTTATGTGGTGGTAAACTGATACCAGAGACTGGTTACAGCCACCCCTGTGCTTCTCTCATTCCTATTATAAATGAACCCAGTTGTGTTCACACCAACATCTCTCTTTGCAGATATTTGTCTTCTAATAATGTGTTCCTTCTGTGAATACCTCCAGATGACATTCTTTTCAATGATACCCTTAAGTGTAGCTAGACACTCACCAACACAAGCCAGCACTGTGGTCACTGAGCTGCCACAAGCAAATGATGCTGAATGGTGAAAGATGTGAAAGGAATAACAATAATATAAAAACTAGTCTAACAAGGTATATTATATACAGTTTTCCCAAAAAATAGACTAAATCATAAGAAAATATGTTCTACTGTACATCACATGGCAGAGAGAGCAGCAGTGGTGGTGGTGGTGGCAGTGGCAAGGTATTCCATTCCTTGCCACTACCACCACCACTGGTGATACTGCATCACCACTCTGCCAGACTCACCCTTACTCTACCTTGTTTACAACATTATCACAGAATAAAACTTTTTTACTTGAAGTCCCTTGTTTGCCTTTTTACTGGTTATTACATCAGGAATTGCAGTGTGGACATTTGGTAATAAGCTCTCTCTCACATTAACACACACACACACACACACACACACACTTCTCTCAACGGCAAAATATTCACACATAAAGTCTTTAATTTTTCCAGAGATCTTGGGGAAAGTATACAGTGAGTGGCCATTCAATCCTGGTGAAATCCTGGGAGTGGTGGTCCTATGTTGTGGTGTCAGCAACAGTATAATGATGATCCAAATACCATACAACAATGTGACATGCAGCACAATGCCATAAACCAGCTCTGCCACCACCACCATCACCCAGAACAGCAGCACCAGCAGACACCACCACCCAGGCGGTCACAGTGGTGCATCACAAGACTTGACCAGCAGGAGCAGAATCACAGCACAAGCATCCCTTCTTTGCTCGGTGCCATAAAGACAAACTTAGGAATGTGGATGTAGAGAGGCTACAGACCAAAACACCTGCTCTCAGATAAAAAATGTTGATGATGGTGCACACCCTGAACACAGATCATGCCAAGCTGCCACATGACTGCTGAGGCACTGACATGCATGAGGGAGTATCACTGCTGCACACAAAAGCACTAAGAGGTGGACTTGTGCTGAACTAAATGTGAAATGGGACTGCCACCTGCTTCTCTAAGGTACTGCAATGCACATTTTTTATGTAAGAGGGGTACCGGTCAAAGGCAATGAAATACTGTATATACAGTATTAAAAAGGGCCTTCTGAAGTACTAGTCCCTAAAGAAGAGCCAAAAGGTTCAACTAAATTTAGAGACATGTCTTGAGATCTCCCCCTTTGAAAAAAAATTTCATTTCGTAGGAAGGGAAAAATACAGAAGCAGCCAGGGAGTTCCAGAGTTTGTGAATCAACAGCATCTGTACTCTCTTAGAACTCAACCAAGAGGGTCAGCACAGTATGGAGGAGATAGAGCACAGGTACCTTCCTGTCACTGCTGACATCCTCAAGTCTTGGATTGAGTGTGGTGGCTGGTGAAGCTGTGCAAGCCACTGTTGGAATGTACCAAGACATGCCTAGACCAAGGCAGTGTGAACAGAGGACCACCACCCAATGACCTCTGATAAATGAACTTTCATTTGATTGCTCAGATTTTACAAATGGTTGCAAATAAGAGTGGCCAGTCCCTTCTGTGGGAATCAATACCTCTGTGACAAATTAACTTTAATTTGACTGCCCAGGTTTTGCAAATGGTTACAAATAAGAGCGACTAGTCCAAATAAAGATGTGCTGCCAACAATTATAAAACTACATACATACACTGTATCCCTTCTCTGTAATCAGCACATGCAGATGAAGGAGAGGACCAAGGCCTGCATCACCTGCTATGGGCAATGTGATAGTTGGGAGGTGGAGGCCTACCCAAGTCACTTATTGGCCAGAAGTGCTCTGAGCTACACAGCAAGCAGCACACCCATAACTGAGACCACCAGTGTCTCATGTGCCTCACAGTGCTCTCCAGAGGCCAAGCCTGTCAGAGCTTCCCTGTAAGCTGCAATAGAGCCTCTGTGGCATGGCAGCACCAGGATCCCTGCTGCAGGACATCAAGGCACACATGATGCATTTGAATATTATCTTACATCAGCAGGACATCCATGAAAAAACCATGCCTCACTCGGCTCTGTCTCACTCTCACACACACACACACACACACACACACACACACACACACACACACACACACACACACACACACACACACACACACACACACACACACACAGCACAGACATCATGAGTAATTAAAAGGCTCCACTTTCATAATCACAAGTAAATTATGGAAAAAAAAAGTAAATAAACAGTATATGCATAACAAATAACAATTATTGATATACAGCAATGGATAAGCTAATATTTTCTTAATCCATCCACGTTTAACAGGTAACAGGAGCTATAACATGATCACCACCTTCCCTCCACAACAACACTACTACATGGAATAGCAGATCATTGTTAAAATTTATGTACGTCTTAAAATTGTGTTCACTAATACCTACAGTACTTAGCTCATGTGTCTTCCTGTATCCATTCAGATCCTGTGATTAGCAATGCTCCCATCAAACAGAGTCCAACAATCATTGAGTAATTCTGGTGATAAATGCATGGATAGGAAAGCAGTTTACATAAGGCCAGGATTGCATCCCAGCCTATCTATGTTTTCCCTGATTACTTGAGTCCATAAGTGCATCAACATACACACAACACAACAGCCTGTATTCTGAAACACCTCGCTCTCTCACCACAACTAGTTTCAAAGGCCACAGAGATGATTAACCCGGTTCTCAAGAGTGTCTTTCCTGCCAATAATGTAGAATGTTATCAATCTGTCACAAGAACAATAAAAACCACTAAAAACCATTGTAACCTCACCATGACTATTTCAAAGGCAACAGAGATGATTAGCCAGGTTCTCAATATTGTTTCTCCTTTTAATAACATAGAAATATTGTAAATCTGTCACTAGAACCATAAATACATCATTAAAAACTCATGTAACTTCAACTATACAGAGCCTTTTGAATGTAGTGGAGGTGTTGTGCAGAAGTGTTTCAGAATATGACCTGTACTCTCACACACTCAGACAGACTCAACACACCCCAGTGGCGCCTCCTGAGGGTGTGTGATGGGCTGCTGCTCCCACATGCCAGCCTCCCGTATCCCAGCACACCCCATGCGACTCAGGGATTGTATGGAGAGTGTCAGGAATAGTAATGCCAGTACCAGGAAGTACACACCATACACGATGAACTGTAAGGGAACGGGAGGGAGTACATTAGGAAGGTGTGTGTGTGTGTGTGTGTGTGTGTGTGTGTGTGTGTGTGTGTGTGTGTGTGTGTGTGTGTGTGTGTGTGTGTGTGTGTGTGTGTGTGTGTGTGTGTGTCATTCACCTACATTCATTCGCATACAAAAAGAGCTCAGAGTTCGTATGGACCAATCTTTGGGTAGGACTGAGACCACTCACACCACACACTGGGACAGCAAGGTCGCAAATCCTCGGGTTAGATCCCATACCTACTTGTTAAATCCCATACCTACTTGCTGCCAGGTGAACAGCAGCTACACATTAAGAGGCTTGCCCATTTGCCTTTCCATGCCAAGGACACAAACCCGGGCCTTCTTAGCTGTGAGCTATGTGTGCTGACCACTACACTACACGATATGTGTGTGTGTGTGTGTGTGTGTGTGTGTGTGTGTTTTGTTAATTAATTACTACTACTACTACTACTACTACAACTACTACTTTTTTTTGTCAATGAAATATTACTACTACTGTTTTTCATCAATGATCTGCTACTATTTTTTTTTTGTCAGTGAACTACAACTATTACTATTTTTTTATTTTTGTCAATGAACTACTATTTTTTTGTCAGTGAACTACTACTACTACTACTACTACTGCTACTTTTTAATGTAAGATGGCTACCTGCCAAGGGTAACAAAAAGTGTTAAAAAAAGAAAAATGTCTACTGAAATGCCAATCCCTAAAGAGAGGTCAAAAAGATCATTTAAAACTGGAGGATAAGTGTCTTGAAATGACAACATACTGCTACTACTATTACTACTACTACTACTACTACTACTACTACTACTACTACTACTACTACTACTACTACTACTACTACTTTAGAGTGTTAATTTTAGGGTTCAAATTAGATGGTTCAGATTTTATTGCTTATTTTATTAACCTTAAGCCAAGTATTTATATTTCAACTGATACTAATGAAGACTGCATGATTCATTTTGACACTCTCTGAATTCTATATTTTGTGAATAATTTTAATGGAAAATGGTTGTCAAAAAACTACTACTACTACTATTACTACTATTTGGTGTATGCAGGTGTGGTATGACATGACTGTTCATCTGTATGTATATGCATTTACCTAGTTGTATTGTACAGGGGATGAACCAAAACTCATTTTGCCCCATCTCCATATCCATATTTATTCAGTTTCTACTCAAACACATGTACAGTGTTTGCCGCAACCACCTCTTCCTTCAAATCATTCCAGGTTTCTATTTGTGTGTGTGTATAAGTATGTGTGTTGGTGTATGCAGGTGTGGTATGGCATGGCAGCTCACCTGAGTGTGTGGCGACAGCTGCAACACCTGTACCACAATCAGCGTGAGGAGCGACTGCAGCAGTAGTGACATGAACATATTGATCCCAAACACCAGGCCATAGCTGTCCTCCCGCAGGTTCTTGGCCACCTGGTAGCTGTGGGGGGGGAAGAGGAATGGGGTACTAATGATATGAACACTTGGGATAGGCAATTTTCTTCTTTTCCTTTCACTGTTTCCCAGGAGTGAGGGGTTGGTGCCATGTACGAGTTTCCTTCAGTTGTTTCTGTCCCTTGTGACTCCCATCCTTTGCCATTCTACCACAATTCCATCCCTCCATCTCACCCTCTGTCTTCCCCTTAATCATCTTCCCTCAACTGGCTTCCTTCAGGCTCTCATAATCAGTTCCTGTGGTCTTCTCTTCTTACTATGTGACCAAACCATCTCATTTTTTTTATCTTCTTACCACTTCTCTAATGTATTCCACTCCACTGCTGGCAATGGGGGCTGTAAAACCTATGGTGGGGATGGGAGAGAGGGACATGGGGTGAATAGTGGTAGTGATGGAAGGAAAGAATGGGGAACACACTTTAATGGTAATGGGTGAATCTTTATACCTTCAATGGTTATAACTTTCCCTCACATCACCACACATCATACACCATGCTTCATTTTACCATAACATCTCCTTCACCCTCAATCTTCCTTCCTCATCACCATAACCAGTCTCATCACCACACATCACCATAATACCTGCCTCATCCCTTCATAACATCCTTTATTGTCACCCTCCCTTCCTCACCCATCACCAACACCAGTCTCACCACCCTTCCCTATCACCACACATCACAACCCAGCCTCTTCTTATCATAACCTCACCCTCACTCTCTCTTCCCCATCATCACATGCCTACCACATCTAATCACCTAACCTCCTCACTCTCACCCTCTCTTCTTCACCCATCATCACCACCTCTCCCAGCCACCTGAGCTCACCTGGCGATGGTGATGAGGACTTGGTAGGAGACCCGGAAGACGATGTAATTGCTGTAGGAAACTATGATGTTGTAGCTGAGGCCCATCACCACCAGCAACACCCCGTCCAGAATGGAGATCACCGCCAGCGTCCCCTCCCCCAGCAGCTCCCAGTTGAGGTGCACGTACCCCACTCCGAAGGCTGACAGAGCACCTGGGGGATGGCAGAGGAGTGATTGGTAATTGGTTAAAGGTGTGACATAACCTAACCTTATTTAACCTAGAGCACCTGGGGATGGGAGGAGTGATGACTTCAAGGTGTGATGTAACCTAACCTAACTAAACCTAACTTTATCTAATCTAACCTAACTTAACCTAACCTAAATAAACCCAAACTAACTTAACCTAACTTAACCAAACCTAACCTAAACCACACTAAAGACCAAGGCAAGGCTTAAGTTAAGAGGGTACCTGACAGCAGTCTTTAAGTAGTATAGGGGACATAGCAAGGGTGACACAAGCAAAATTCTCAGGCTCAGTAATCAGGATAGAACAAGAAATAATGGGTTCAGTCAGAGTGGTAGATGAATGGAATGGCCTCAGTAATCAGGTTGTTAGTGCTGAGTCATTAGGGAGCTTGAAAAGATTAAACAAATTTATGGATAGGGATGATAAGTGGCAATAAGTAGGCATGTTTTACACAGGGACTGCCACATGTAGGCATGATGGCTTCTTGCAGCTTCCCTTATTTTCTTATGTTCTTATATAATTCAAGCCACACTCTGTCCCAGCACATAGCACTCACTCAGCAGGGTCTGGGTAGCCTCCACAGCACCATTGTACAACGTTTCCCCCTTCTCCACGGGCAGCACCTGCTCCCACAGTGGCTGGATGTAGTTCCCCACCTGAAAGTTCCCACAGGTGGCGAAGGCCCACCACACTGACCACTTCAGCAGGTACTTGTTGCTGTAGGCCACTTTGAAGTCGTCCATCATCAGCGTCAGCACCTGGTGGTGGTCACAAGTGGTGCAAATGAATACAAGTGGATATCAAATCTTGGGGTCCCAACTTGAGTGTTTTAATTGTGTTTTTTTGCTTATATATATATATATATATATATATATATATATATATATATATATATATATATATATATATATATATATATATATATATATATATATATATATATATATTAGATACATTTCTTACAATATAGCTAGTGCTTTGTCAGTAAACTAGAGCTGTTAATAATTAATACAACTGCAAAAGACCACATGTATCAATATTCTGTATTTCAAGTCAAAGAATTCTCTTTCTCTCTCTCTCTCTCCCTACCCTAAACACCAACCTTTTTAAACTTAGCCATCCACGATTCACCAGTACCAGCACCACCAACAGCACCACCACCAGCACCATCACCACTGCCATCCTGCCCTTGGTGCACTGGGCTAAGCTGGATGGTGCTGTTGCCCTCGCTGGTGGGGACATAGTACTGCTGGCGGTGGAAATAGACACTGGTGGACACAGAGGGCAGCAGGCAGGCAAGGATGAACGCCACACTCACACTGGCCAGCGACACATAGTTGAGGTCGTGGTAACTCATGGCGCCAGTGTGAGTCAGTACCTGTGGATGGAGTAAAGTAAGGTAAAGTAAAGTAAGTAAATGTAAATACACGTGGGTGGGGAGAGGGTGGGTGAATATAAGTGGTTAAAGTACATTTATTGCTATCATCATACAGAGAAAACATTACAAATATACAAGCACCAGCACAGTCTGTTAAGCCAAAGCTCCCTGACAGATGGATATTAGTGTCTTAACTTGGATGCTAAACAGCTACAACATACAATACATATTTCCTTTCAATGTAAGAGTGCTGGCCAAGAACAACAACAATATATATATATATATATATATATATATATATATATATATATATATATATATATATATATATATATATATATATATATATATATATATATATATATATATATATATATATATATATATATATATAATGTTTAACCAAAGTTTGAGAAGTATCTTGAGGCAATATATGCAAATCTTAATCAACAAAAACAACAAAAAATAATAAATAGAAAAACAAAATAAATTAGTAAATAATATATAAATAAATAGACAGATCTACAAAAAAGTTGTGGTGAGAAGATGGATGGTGTGCGTCACAGTATTCAAAGAGTTGCCTGCCTCCCATGTCTATACTGTCCACTTATACCACTCTGAGAGACCTGCCAAGGTTCACCTCCCATATCTCCCATGGCCAATTCATCCTTCCCTTCTGGGGGCATGACACATTAGACTGTCATCCTACTTAGGACCATATTCTGAAGCACTTCTGCCCAAACTTCCAATTTCAAAAGCCTCAAGTTAAAGTTACACAGGTTTTCAGTTTTTATGGTTCTAAAGAAAGATGACAAGATTTCTACACTATTAACAGGAGAGACATTCTTTAGAACCTGACATATCATCTCTGTGGCCTTTGAAAATAGTTGTGGTGAGACAGCAAAGTGTTTCATAATACTGGCAAGAGAGTGACAAGTAGCACACTGAGACTAGGTGATGGAAGTAGGGCCTTGTGGAAGACAGGATTTCTTCATAGCTGCCTCCCCACATTCATGGTACTCAGGGATTTAAGAGACACATATTGTACTCCTAATCATGTCATCTTGTGACTGTGTAGTCATACTCTACACCTCCAAGTCAACAGTTCAATGCCTTACTGGGATTCCTCTCATGGTAAAGAAATTCATCCTACCTTTAGATAGATTTCTCAGTGTCTCCATGATGGTCCAAAAGGAGGCATGACACCTGGATACATTCTTTCACGAGGCAGGTTTCAAGACACCTATTCACCAATTCTGGATTATCTTTTTTACCTTTCTTTTGGAACTGGCACCTCAGTGGATTTTTTCTTCACTCATCTTGTTGCTCTTGGCCAGTGCCCCTCTTACATAGAAAAAAAAAAAGATTATCTTTCCAGGCTGGCTGCACCACAGATAGTACATATAGACCACCACCACCACCACCACCACCACCACCACCACACTCACCTGACTCAGCACAGCAGAGAGGAACCTGCCTGTGAGAATAGCAGCACGGGTGTAGCTGGTGACCCGTTGGTAGAACTTGCCAGCCACCTTGGCGTAGATGTAGGTGTAGTAAGCGACTTCTGTGGAGGTGGCAATGCCATACATGAACTCCATGAACTGCATGGCGGGCACCCCTCGTGCCCACAGCAGCAGTGACCAGGTGATCACATAGCCGATGCCCTCCGCCACGATGACCGGCTTGTAGCGCAGCAGATCCGTCAGCAGGAACACCCCCACCAGCAGGGACAGGTACGAGTAGGTCCACACAGGGTACACCTCATATGTCAGCTGGGAGGGACAGGAGAGGTCAGGTGAAGGATGTATCACAACTGAATCTTAATTTGTGTACTTTTTTTATGTAAGCAGGATACTGGCCAAGGCAACAAAAACAGCAAAAAAGAAAAGGCCCACTGAGGTGCCAGTCCCAAAAGAAAGGTCAAAAAGTGCCATCCAAAATTGGAGGATAAACATTTTGAAACTTCCCTCTTATAAGAGTTCAAATCATGGAAAGGAGGAAATACAGAAGCAGACAGGGACTTCCAGGGTTTACCAGAGAAGGAAATGAGGAGTCTCTAATTTGATCTATTCTTCTTTAACAACTAACTAGCTATTTTTAGCCTCTCTCTCTTTGCTGGAATGTTGCATCTCTTGCTATCTTCTACTGCTATTTTCATGCCAACTGCTCCTCTGATCTTGCTAACTGCTCACCTCCCCTTCTCCTGTGGCCTTGCTGCACAAAACTTTCTATTTTCTCTCATCCCTATCCTTTCCACCTCTCTAATACAACAGTTAACCAGTATTCTCTAGTATTCATCCTTTTTTCAAGTAAACTCTGGAGCTCCCTATCTGCTTCTGTATGTTCTCATTCCTGTGACTTGAACTCTTTCAAGAGAAAGGTCTCAAGATACTTATCCTCCAACTTTGGATAATCCATTTGGGAGGAGGAGGAGGAGGAGGAGGAGGAGGAGGAGGAGGAGGAGGAGGAGGAGGAGGAGGAGGAGGAGGAGGAGGAGGAGGAGGAGGAGAAGAAGAAGAAGAAGAAGAAGAAGAAGAAGAAGAAGAAGAAGAAGAAGGAGAAGGAGAAGGAGGAGGAGGAGGAGGAGGAGGAGGAGGAGGAGGAGGAGGAGGAGGAGGAGGAGGAGGAGTCTAAAAAAAAAAAAAAAATAGCCTAAAGTGAATCAAAGAACACTCATCTTCACCTCATCATCAGTCAGGTTCATCGGGGGCTGCTTCAAGTACTCCGTCAGGAAGGGCTCCGAGGGACGCAGCTCCTTGAAGAACCCGTAGAGGCACAACAGCAGGCACGTCCGCAGCCACGTGTCCATGGTGAGGGGCTGCAGAAGGTGGGGACCCAAGGTTTGTCTGGGACTGAGTGTGCTGACGGGGGATGGTGAAGGCGGGCACTGAGAGAGAGAATGTAGAGGGTGATTTTGTGGTGTTGGGTCTTGTCAAGTGAGAAAATTCTGTAGGTAAGAGACAAGAATGATAATGAGTTCTAGTGTTAATATGTAAAATCATAGAAGAAGAAAGAAAGAAAGAAAACGCAAATTAATCACTCAAACACAAAATTATCAACCACAAAATTTTAAAAAGCTAAGAGAGAGAGAGAGAGAGAGAGAGAGAGAATCATGGGTAAGCAAGCTCATGAACAATGCAATCACGTCCACTATTGTTACCTTCAACCCCTCATCTCCCCTCTTCCCCCCCACTGCCTTCCCCAACCCCTCCTTTGTTGCCCCTTTCTTCTCCCCCTTCCCTTCCTCATATCACTGTTGCTATGAAGAGAGGTAGCTTTCCTCTCCACCTACTCCCCCACTACGTACTGTAACTCCCGTTCCCCCCTCCCATCCCTATCAGGATGTAGAGACAGGAGTAGAGAAGTGGACATGAATATTAAAAGGATTGTTGTAATTACGCATGACTTCAGCTTATTCATTCGTGGCTTACAGCAACAGCATATCTTTGTTGGCAAGACAGTGGCTCAGTCTGTGGATTCTGAAACACTTTTGCGCCTCATCTCCACCACTTCCTGAAGGCTCTACGTATATAATTAAAGTGACAGGTTTTTTTAAGGATGTTTTTTTACGGTTCTAGTGACCTCCACCTAAATTTTACATCTATTCGTTTTCTTCCATATTTTAAGCAACACTTATTTGGCTTCCTGATCGCTGGACAGAAGAATGATAGTAGATTTGTTAAAGTTAAAATTTGTGGAGAATAAGCAAGATAATGAGATGAAGTGACATAAAAATTTTCTTCAACACAGTGGCATTATCAAATATTGGATAAAGCAGATAGCAGAGGCGATAAGCAGCATGCACTCCAAACTGTGGCGCGAGGCAGCAGCGGCACGCGTGCATCCCGTGTATCAGGCCGCGACCGTCTTGCACCTGCTGCAGTGCTGCTGGGATGAAACGTTGCTCACCTCGCTTTCTTTCTGCCTTATCTGAAGTCTGGTAGCATCACCGTGTTCGGAATGGCTTTCTCTGTCATGTGCCATTATTTCATATTCACAGCATCATGGAAACTCAATGAAAAAGGCGATATAAAACAGTCACAGTACGTCCGACTTCTCATCCTTCTATTTTTTTTTTTTTATTGGGCCAGCGCAAACTTAGTGTTGTCCAGTGCCTCAAAAAATCAGTTCCTCCATCTATCAACTCGACACAGTCCTCTAGATAACTATCCTCTCTCCTTCAGTGACACACTGTCTCCCTCTTCTACACTGAACACCCTCGAAACCTAGAAACTTCACATTTCGTCCTTCGCTAAAACCATTTTTCTCACCCTCTCCCCTCCCCAGCTCTTAACGCTGTATAGGGGCCTTATCCATTCACGTATGGAGTACATTTCACATACATGGTGGAATCAAACGCATTTCGTCTGGTCAACGCCTCTCCTTTAACTGAATGTTTTCAGCCTCTGAAGAAGCCGAATAAGTATCGTACAAAATAAAGGAGCCAAGGAGAAGATACGTAAATCTCGTAGTGAGGAGAGGCCAGCGTCACCAAGTGAAAGACGTACTGCACGTTGCAGTACAGTACAGCCAGATCAACAGTCCATCCCAAAAACAGCCTTAGCTCTTCTACTGCAATGTACAAGACCTCACAGCAATGAGAGCACTTCTGTTTTGTACAATACGTATGAAATCTTAACCATCACACACACACAGAGAGAGAGAGAGAGAGAGAGAGAGAGAGAGAGAGAGAGAGAGAGAGAGAGAGAGAGAGAGAGAGAGAGAGAGGGAGAGAGCTACTACTACTGCTTCTGCCAGTAACAACGACGACAACGATGATGATAATAGGTGGTGGTAGTAGTAGCAGTAGTAGTAGTAGTAGTAGTAGTAGTAGTAGTAATAGTAGTAGTAGTAGTAGTAGTAGTAGTAGTACTAGTAGTAGTAGTATACACACATACACACACATGTGGTGACCCCACACAACAGTATATAATAATGCATTATGAAAGAAGGAAGAAAAAGAAGAGAAGATACGAAAAACGAGTAAGAAAAGAGAAATGGAGACGACGAATGAAAATAGAACTGCTCACCTCACTGGAAGGAAAATTCACACAAGGGAACTCTGGAGAAGAAATCGGATAAACAAACAAAGACAAAGGACAAACGCAGGACACAGCAACAGGAAGGCGGCCACAACACTACATGGATGAAGACAACCTGGGACAAAAGGGAATTAAAGTTAATGATATGGAGGACAAGGCGGAGAAAGTGATCGATAAGAGAAAGTCGGCCAGAAAGCAATCGAGGAAAAAAAGTATACATATGGAAACATGCTAACGCCTACTTAAGCTTCCCTATACACTGACTGGCGCACTGTATCAAGCACCACGCCTGTGACCGGATCGTAATGCGTGAATGAGAAACGTGAATACTATATACGTTAAATGTTACGAAAAGAAAGAAAATTTTCTGAGGGAAACAGGCAGTCCCAAATAGTTGTATATAGAGAGTGACAGGGAGAATTGGGTAGTAGCAGACAGAGAGGCACAAGTTCCACAGGGCCTGACCCGAGAGGGGTCGAGATGGACGGAATAGCTTAAAGTGAGTGGAACTTGAAAGTGTAATGCAGTCTAGAAATTATGTTATTAAAGGAGGAGTAGGATATTTACATGTTTTATCTTTGGTATGATAAGTTTGCATGGTGTGCGAAGACTTACTTAATTACGGAATATTTACGGTAACTGATGTGGTGCTGATAACACGTGTTTTTTTTTTTTTTTTTCTACCTGAACATTAATTGCACTGATTGAATATTAGCTGTGTTTATGAATTTGATATTGTCTGTGTTCTTGCACGATGATTCCATTAATTAATGAATATGTTGAAAAATATCGTTTCACTAAATAACTTTGAACAAACAAAAGATGAATGCGAGTAAGAATTTTCATGGTGACTTATAAGAAATGTAAATAAATAGAGGTAAATCATTAAAATTTGCAAATATTTGTGAGTTTCCAGTAGCCTTTAAATACCAAATCCATGCAACACCTCGGGCACAACACACACACACACACACACACACACACACACACACACACACACACACACACACACACACACACCTGTTGGATGGCGCCGAAGTAAAAGAGAACCAGAGCGAGGGAGTGACAGGGCCAAGAGAGAGAGAAAGAGAGAGAGAGAGAGAGAGAGAGAGAGAGAGAGAGAGAGAGAGAGAGAGAGAGAGAGAGAGAGCACGAGGGAGAGCGTATGTTGCATCAGCTGACTCTGTGATGATGCAATGCTACTCTCAACCCTCTCCCTTGCTATTTCGCTCTCCCTCTCTCTCCCTCTCCCCTCTCACCTCCTCTTCCCATTCCTGTCAGTACGCCAAGCCTACTCTCTCTCTCTCTCTCTCTCTCTCTCTCTCTCTCTCTCTCTCTCTCTCTCTCTCTCTCTCTCTCTCTCTCTCTCTCTCAAGAAAACAAAAAAAGTATGCGTCTATACTTGCATGCACATGTCAACTGTTAAGAACGAGGGCGCGCGTGCACACACACACACACACACACACACACACACACACACACACACACACACACACACACATTCAAGCTACATCACTATTATCTCATTATTTTCATTCGTTTCATTGTCATTGCGCCAATATCACCATTACTCTGTCACGGTCACTTTATCTCCCCAACCTTCATCCTCTCCTCCTCCTCTTCTTCCTCTTCCTCTCCCTCCTTCTCCTCCTCCTCTCTTCATGACTTCATAACATCCACAGTTTACATCCCTTTACTGTTCAACTTTTTTTTTCCTGTTTTGGTTCATATTTTACGGTTTCTCTCGGCATTTCTTTATCTGCACTATTTCATTTTGTCTATTTATTCACCTGTTTATTTTATTTATTTTATTTATTCATCTATTTTTTTTTTTTTTTATGCCATCTTCTTTCTGTGTGAACTGTTTGCAAAATTCATGCACAAATATGTAGTAGTTTTACATTTATAATTAACAACAACGCTTCTATACATGAGAGCACAGCTAGAGAACACACGTAAGGGCCAATAAGTCTGCTGTTGTTTGTCCTTCTTTTGAAATGGGGAAAAAAAAGTAAAAATAAAACAAATTCCAATTTATTCTATCCACAATCACCAACTTCAACAATTCCCATCTCTGTGCACTTCTTGAGCAATTAACACCAATAACAACAACAGCATCAACAACAACAACAACAACAACATCATCGTAATAATAATAATAATAATAATAATAATAATAATAATAATAATAATAATAATAACAATATTTAATATGATAGTAGTAGTAGTAGTAGTAGTAGTAGTAGTAGTAGTAATGCATAGATATCACTCATATATGTAGCTCAATGATGCAAGCAGTTATATAACCAATCAGTCGTGATAATCAGACAGTCACTCTTATATAATTGTAAACAAGTGGTAGTATTCTTTTCAATTCATCGACCGAGCCCCTCCCCCCGCCCCCCACAAACATTTATAATACCAAAAATTATCTGTTAACTACTACTACTATGTCAAACACTGCCACGACTGATTGAAACTGAGATAAGGGTTTAGTATGACTGCAAAAATCATTCATATTTTTCCTTTCTTTCCTTGAGCGATTCCCGGGAGCACATCCTTGAACATCAGCGCCTGTCCTCCACGTTTATCAGACGCCGTGCAATTGGTGTTACCAGGGGTTTTCAAGGATGTTTTCATGGTTCCAGTTACAGCTTGTCAAAGACTCAGTATTCTCCAAAAGACAGCGTTTCTTAACCTTGTGCTGGTGTGGGAACACGCCCACACCCTTGCCGCCCACATTCCATGGCGCGCGCGCCTTTCCCGAGGGACCTCCGGCTGCCTTGCCTTGCAGCGGTGAGATGGAGTTTTCTTGGCTACTCAACTCCTGCCCACGCGCCCTGCTCGCCGCCAGCTACTCCATCTACTTTCATCTTCTCTGGGTTATCTGCTAAGCCGTCACCGACGCAAACTACCACGCTACTACACGTCTACGGTGCTTTCTTCAGATGCTTTCTGGGCCTCTTCCAAAGTTTTTATGCCGAGCCTGCCCCGCCAGCCTGTGCTCATACGAGTTCAAGTCCTTGTTTCAAGTCTGGACTTTTTAAGCCGTCACCGACGCAGCTCGACTGCTTTCCTGCTGATCCCGTCGTTCCAAGAGTGGATTTCTCAAGCGTCAGTCTCCTGCTGCAAACTGTGGTGTCTTCTTGTGGCCGCCTCTGCACTCACGTGGGCCATCATGTGCGTTATTAGTGCTGTGCTATAATTTTTGCAGTGTATTGTTATTTTGCAATTTATCTGGCATAGAAACGCCTTGTTCTCTTGTTTTATGGCCTCTAGTGTTGTCCTAGTTTTCTTGGCCTGTGTTCGCTGTGCTGACGTCACAGTTAGTGTGAGTTTTGTATCTGGCCACTGTGCTCTCTTTTCTGACGTCTCTGCTATGTCAGTTTCGTGATTCGCCAGTGCGAACTCACTTTTCTGACGTATTTGTTCTGTGAGCCTTGCGCTTGGCTATAGTGTGGCTATATCATGTGTCTTACACAGATAAGCGCGTATTTATTATGTGAATTGTGTGTTTCAATGTGCTTGCATCATCCCATATGTTTTATAGGCATGAGGGCATGCCTAGAAGGGTGACCGAGCATTGTGCTGGTGTGGGGACACACGCCCACACCCTTGCCGCCCACATTCCATGGTGCGCCTTTTCCCTGGACAGGTGTTCCTCAGGGACAGGGCCAAATATGAGGTTTGAACACTCTTTTCCCCGATTAAACTAATGACATTTATAAGCAGATTCTCCCTGTGTTGTTCCTGCGCTGTATTTTCCCCACCTTTCCCATGCTAAGCTTCGCCCGTGGCCATTGTTATGAAACACTTCTGCGCATCACATCCACTACATTCAGAAAGTTCTAATTGAAAGGATTCTTAAGAGTGTTTTGATGGTTCTAATGACAGATTAACAATATTTCTACATTATTAACAGGTGAAACACTCTTGAGATCCCGGCTAATCATCTCTGTGGCGTTTGCAAATAGTCGTGGTGAGAGCAAAGAATTCTGAATACGGGCAACGAACATGCACACCACCCATTACTGATTTGTCGCTCAAGGCCAGTGCACAGTTCCTCCCAGGCTAAGAAGACCCAGAGCAAGTAATACAGCAATGATAAGGAGGGCGGGTCTCACAGAGGGAACTTTTGCACATTTAGAGTAGATGGGTAGGCTTAAGAGGGGAGGGGGAAGAGGAAGACGTGGAGGAGAAGAAAACTTAGCATTATATTTATTATATTATATATTTACTATTTTGTAGTAGTTGTTGTTGTGGTGGTGGTGGTGGTGGTGATGATAGTAGTAGTAGAAGTAGTAGTGGTAGTAGTAGTAGTAGTAGTAGTAGTAGTTGTAGTAGTAGGAGGAGGAGGAGGAGGAGGAGGAGGAGGAGGAGGAGGAGGAGGAGGAGGAGGAGGAGGAGGAGGAGGAGGAGGAGGAGGAGGAGGAGTACGACGACGACAAAGAGGAGATAAATTATGATTATGATTATTATTATTATTATTATTATTAGTAGTAGTAGTAGTAGTAGTAGTAGTAGTAGTAGTAGTAGTAGTAGTAGTAGTAGTAGTAGTAGTAGTAGTAGTAGTAGTAGTAGTAGTAGTAGTAGTAGAAGTAGTAGCAATAACAACAACAGCAGCAGCAGCAGCAGCTCTGTCGGGGTGTAAGCCGTATTCAGATCTTCTCCTTACAAAGTATATAGAAAACATGCATTTATTGACCTGTCTGGGATTTCCATGACACCCTCGTCCATCTGTCACTCCTTCCCCAACCAACTCACTAACTGCTAACTAATAATAATAATAATAATAATAATAATAATAATAATAATAATAATAATAATAATAATAATAAAGAAAAGAAGAAGAAGAAGAAGAAGAAGAAGAAGAAGAAGAAGAAGAAGACGTTCTAAGGCTAAAGTGTTTTCTTTCTTTCCTAATTCTTTCTTAGACCGCATCTTCACCTTTTATTGTATAACAAGTCCATCTGATGATTGAAGAAAATAGAATATAACTTCTCCTTCTCCTCCTCCTCCTCCTCTTACTACTACTATTACTACTACTACTACTACTATTACTACTACTACTACTTTTACTACTACTACTACTACTACTACTACTACTACTACTTTCACTACTACTACTACTACTACTACTATTATTACTACTACTACTCTCTCTGAAATCGTTATCTCTGGCACGGGTGATGCGCGCAGTGCCAAGCGGTGCCGTGTGGTGACTAGACATGGTGTACCACAGTGGCCTTCTTATGCGTGGTCAGTGCCTCGGTGTGCAGTGCCACAGAGAGAGAGAGAGAGAGAGAGAGAGAGAGAGAGAGAGAGAGAGAGAGAGAGAGATCTTTCATAATTTGGTCAAATCTAAATATTGCGGGAAAAGGATTTCTTTATACAGTTTTCGGTGAAATTCTCTCTCTCTCTCTCTCTCTCTCTCTCTCTCTCTCTCTCTCTCTCTCTCTCTCTCTCTCTCTCTCTCTCTCTCTCTCCTTCTCTTTCTTGTTGCGTGTGTGCTCTGAGGAGGAGGAGGAGGAGGAGGAGGAGGACAACAACAACAACAACAACAACAACAACAACAACAACAAAAACAACAACAACATCATCATCAACAAAATATTACCATAACAACTTTACTGACTATTTCCCAACACCCCTTCCTTCTCCTCCTCCTCCTCCTCCTTCTTCAGCGCCTATCATCTCCTTAAGGTGTTGTACCGTCCTTGCATTTAACCTCCCGCCACAAGTGCTGCCTCTCCCCGTGACAGCTTCACCCACCAGCACGAGGAGGCGCTGGGTTGAGGATGCTGACCTTCGTGCTTCTTATACAACCCTCTCCAGACAGGCCATGGATCTCGTCAAATCTCTCTCTCTCTCTCTCTCTCTCTCTCTCTCTCTCTCTCTCTCTCTCTCTCTCTCTCTCTCTCTCTCTCTCTCCCCCTTACTGCGCATTCTAGTTGTGGGTGGTACTAACTCACATACTCACATACACTCATACACACTGCCACAATCATGTTTTTTTTTTTTTTTGTCGTTTCAATTTATAATCTTAGTGAGTCTGTAACTTGTTAGAAAATAATTATCAAGATACATTTTAGGTTTATTCTTTAATCTGCGAGGATAATTTGCTGAAATAAAAAAAGAAAATAATACAATAACACAATTAGGTAGTAATTAGACAGAGAGAGAGAGAGAGAGAGAGAGAGAGAGAGAGAGAGAGAGAGAGAGAGAGAGAGAGAGAGAGAGAGATACAATTCTTCTTCAAAATCTCCTTCAATTATCCATAAAACCCACACATTTTCTTTCCTCGTCACCCATTCACGGCTGCTCCACTTGAAGACACACTAAGGTAGCGTTGAAAAAACAAATAAATAAATAAATAAATAAAATAAAAACAAAAATAAAATCGCTACTAAGAATTCGTAAGACTGAACGGAAGCTGGGACAGAGCAATGGAGTGTTACTGTATGACTTCAACACCGCCTTGTCCTCAGGAGGGTAAGGGAGTGGCTGGGAGGATTATGGGAGTGTTAAGTACGGTCAATATTTGCTGAGATGTGTGTGTGTGTGTGTGTGTGTGTGTGTGTGAAAGAGGGGCACCAGTCTCGGGCAACAAAAGAACAAAAAATAAGTAAATAAATAAATAAATAAATAGATAAAAGCCCCATTGAGTCGCCAGTCCCTAAATAAAGGTCAAAAGAATCACCCAAATATGGAGGATAAGTGTCTTGAAACCTCTCTCTTGAAAGTCATAGGAAGGTGGAAATACAGAAGCAGGCAGGGAGTTCCAGAATGTACCAGGAAAGGGATGAATGATAGAGAATACTGGTTAACTTTTGCATTAGAGAGGTGGACAGAATAGGGGTGAGAGAGAGTAGAAAGTCTTGTGCAGCGAGGCCATGGGAGGAAAGGAGGCACGCAGTTAGCGAGAGCAGAAGAAGAGTTAGCATGAAAATAGTGATAGAAGATAGCAAGAGATGCAACACTGCGGCGATCAGAGAGAGGCTGAAGACAGTCACTTACAGAAGGGGAGTTGATAAGACAGTGTGTTTTAAATCTGACTCAACTTTTCTTAGTAAACGACGTAAAACACACACACACACACACACACACACACACACACACACACACACACACACACACACACACACGGCTCAATTATAAACATGAGCTGGTAAACTCTGGAACTCCCTGTCAGCCTTTGTGTTTCCTCCTACCTTTGCCATGAACTGTTTCAAGAGAAGGTTTCAAGACACTCCTCAAATTTTGGATTAACCTTTCCACACTACACCTACAGTGGGCATTTTTATACTTCTTCTTCTTCTCCTTTTTTTTCTTTTTTTTCCCCCTAGACCAGAACACCTCTTGCATTAAAAGGGAGGAAGGCTCGGGAAGGATCGAAACGCAGAAGTAATTAGTTGGGCATTTTCTTCTCTATTTCCTTCCCATTGATGATACAAAATCCTCACTAAACGTATCACCAAAAGCATTAAAAAAGAAGAAGAAAAAAAAAATGTACTTGAAAGCCACACTAAAAAAAAAAAAAAAAAAAAGTAGAGGTAAGATGCTGAGGTGTATGAGGGTGCGCGCGTTAACAGTGACAGGACGGAATCTATACACCACACACAGCAAAGACCACCACAGGAAGGACTGCATGTAGGAAAGCCACGCCCCTCGAGGATAGCAGGTTTTAAATCACTGGGTAACCATTAATCATATTCACTCTCAGGGGGGATGATGTAGTAGTGGTTTAATTACTGAGAAACGATCAAGTATATTATGACGTGCTTGTTTGTATGGCTAAGAAAAAAATAAATAAATAGATAGATAAATAAATAAATAAATAAATAACGGTCTGCATGTAGTCACGGATTCTGATATATATTTTGTTTCTGATGTTTAAATACACCTTTTTTCATGAACCTAGTATGCATTCTCCCTCAAATAACTTCTTTTTTTTCTACTCTGCTACTGTCCACTCTATTTATTATTCATTATCGCTATTATCAAGACAATTTTTAACCACCTGACACGGCAGCAAACTCACGATACGGCGACCTAATCAGATGAGGGGGGTAACTAATCTCTCCTTCTCTATCTACCACCATCCCTATCTCTCTCTCTCTCTCTCTCTCTCTCTCTCTCTCTCTCTCTCTCTCTCTCTCTCTCTCTCTCTCTCTCTCTCTCTCTCTTACGGTTTTGATATATAATTGAGACGAGTAAGACCAAAGCAAATCTAACCTTACCCAATGTAGCAAAATCTAACCTAATATATATATATATATATATATATATATATATATATATATATATATATATATATATATATATATATATATATATATATATATATATATATATATATATTTTTTTTTTATTTTTTTTATTTATTTTTTTTTTTTTTTGTCACTATATACAGCCACACGCACGCAAAACATGACACACTATCATCGCTGCTTACATTCACGCGCACTTGAAATATGACACAGTCTGTTGCCACTATCTACAGTCACACGCACGCAAAACATAACTCTATTGTCACTATCTACATTCACATACACGCAAAACACGAGAAAAATCAATATTAGCATTTATTTATTTATTTATTTTATCTTTTTTATTTATCTATTTTATTTTATTTATTCATTTTATTTATTTATTTATTTTTTTTTTTTTTTGTACAATTTTCGTCTACTACATTCAAAACACTCGTAATGAAGCGTTCTGTGTAATGACAGAGGTAGGAAGCTTCAGATACGTGTATATGCGTCCCTTAATAAAATCATACTAAACTAAACACACAAACATTTTCCTCACGATTTTGCCTTACACAAGTCTTAAAAGCTTGAAAAGTGTGCTTCAAAAAAAAAAAAAAAATGAAAAGGCATCTACGTAAATCATTCTCAAATATGATCTTTATTGTTTTATTTATTTTCGTTACATTTCACTTTATTTCTCAGCTAACTAAAAGTATTATTTTTTTTCACTGCTATATATAACAACTCACAGCATCAAAAAATCACTGTGTAAAATCTCTCTAAACATCAAAAGAAAGAAGGGGGATTAAAACAATGGATTTTCCAAAGTGTAAACAATATAGCGTCTAGGTGCGGCTATTAAACACGAATAAACATCTCACAGTGGGCTGCGATTAAAGGAAAACGGCCCAGAAGCAATGCGTTGCGTCACTTACCTGAGGTGCACCGTGTCAAGGCCTACACATGTGTGCCGGGGCTGCCCATACCCAAGATTACAGGCAAAACGATCAACACGAAAACTCAGATACCGGTGATTACAGGTACTCAGACACCAGTGATTACAGGTACTCAGGCAGACAGGTGATAGTATCGGTATCACGTTTACGATTAAAAAGATGAATTAATGAATTTGTGCCTCACCTGCCCGTTATTTGCGTCACGTTGGCCTTGGCATAGCGTGCAGTGGTCACGTGGGGGTTCACAATCAAGGTTTACCCAGCTGGTCCGGCCACCGTCACCACCACAACACTGCCTAGTCTTGCCTTGCCGCGCTGTGCAGTGCCTTGCCGCGTCGTCTGCTTATTTATGTTGCCAGATGTTGCAAAGAAAATATCAGAAGATTCTTGCTCCTCTTTCCATTCCCTTTCTTAACCCACCCATTTCCTTTTCTGAATTAATTATTCTTACTCATTCCTTCTTCTGCTCTCTTCTCTTTCTTCCTATCTTTTCTTTCCCCTTAAAATCTTAATCTTGTCGCTTGATCTCGCCTTCTTTCTCACGTTTACCCCCTTTTTTATTCTCTCAAGTTTTCTAGTTTCATGTTATTCATTCTTATATCCCTTTCCTACCATTGCATATTTAATCATTCCTTAATCATTTGGGTTCTCTTATCCCCTGTACACACTAGTATTCTTGTAGCAGTTTATTGTAAAAGTATGAACAAGATTGTCTATAAATTTCTGTAGAAGAGAGTATAAATTCGGGAGATTCTTGTATAGCCTTATTACATATCTTGCTTATTCGCAGGTACTTGTGTTAAAGCATATATAGTGAAAAATAACATAATAAAAATGCAGTATTTTTCGTGTAATAAGACTGTACTAAAAGAATTGCTCGATTAATCCGGAGATGTAACATAATTTCTGTAGATTTACGGATATCTACGAGGATCTGGCAACACTGCCTTACTCTGAGGAATATCCTTGATCTTGTTTCGTATTATGACACTATATTGACTATAATGTCATAATTTAGCATGTTACATTTGAGAAGTAGCTATCTTTGATATCTTTGATATCTTTATATCTCTGAACCTCTTTCACGCTTCATCATGTTTACACTTTTGTTTGTTATCAATCCCTGCTTTTCATCAGTTAATTATTGTTCTAATTTCTTTTCTGCTCACAAAACTGATCCCGAGGAAAAATATAGTACTGTTCATTAATATTTTCCTTGTATTTTAAGATTGATTACTTTACCTTAGACTGATCATTTACAAGATTATTTGTATTATTTTCCTCACGAGTTCTCTCAACTGCTGTGGTGCCAAATGTACGAAAAAGTAGCTGTAGATACTGCAGATTATATAACTATTATAAATCATATACACTGAATGTATAAGTAATGTACATAAGTCTGGAGAATCATTGACCTAGCTAGGGAGCTTTACACCATGTGTAATGTGCCAGAAGAATGCCAGACGACACAGGTAGTGGAAAGGGAGGTGAGGAATGGAAATTACCAATACTTTTAAATTTATGACAGTAAGTTCACTTACAAATAAAGAATAGTATGAATAAACCACATTTTAATATGCACTGATCCGTCTCTCAACACAATACAGTACCATATTCTGAGACACTTCTGTCCCACACATCTACTATATTCAAAAGTCTGTAGTTGAAGTGATACTAGTTTTTAAGATTGTTTTTTTTTTTATTGTTATAATGACAGATTAACAAGATTTATATATTCGTAACAGGAGAAACACCCTTGAGAACCCGATTATCATCTTTGCGGCCTTTGAAAATAATTGCGGTGAGAGATTATTATAAATCAGTTTCAGAATACGGGTTTATAATAAGTGACGCGGGCATCTAAGGATGTTTTTACGGTTCTGATGACAGACTAACAAGATATCTATGTGAGTAATAGGAGAAACACTATTGAAAACTCTAATAATCATCTATGTGGCCTTTAAAGATAGTCGCGGTGAGAGAGCAATGATAATTGTGCGGGATGGCAGATCTGGCAACACTGCATCACGTGAGGTAAACAAACACGCTCAGGTAAAATTTTTCTGTCCCTTTATTATTCCCCTTTTCCACAAATGTCACGTGTTTATCTTACCCACACCTGAGTTGGGAATGCTAAGGCTGCATGCACGTCCCTCCAGCAGGCAGGTATGAGGTGTTAGTAAGCCGTAGTGATAAGAGACACGCCTCTCTTAACACTGGCAGGATGTAGGGAATGTAATATGATCCGTGGAAAGGTCTGCTCGTCTTAGTTTCTCTTGGTTGGGGATGCAGGGCGATTTTCGTCGTGTGGTGTGAGGGAGGGACGTGCAGTGTGATGTGAAGCGTGGTGCTTGTGGTTGTCTCCCCCACAGTACCAGCCACCCAGTTCGTGTGTTGTGTTTTCAGTGTTTAGGTGTGTTGCTTGAGTGTTGCACGTTTCTACTTTTTGATAACAGTGAAATAATGCCAGCGGTTTCGTCTTAAGGGTAGGTTCATGTTAATGCAGTTTATTTTTTTATTTATTTTTTTTTTCTTATTTTACATTTTTTTTCACTGCTGATCTCTTCCTTGTGTAGATCGCAACTTGAAAAAAAGTGTCATATTTTGCTCGGAAATTAATAGGTAATCACTTATCAGGAAATTGGTATAGTAAAAATGGTAAATTTATAGTTTAAGCCAATGTCCCCAATCTCTACCCACGGCCCCCCAATCCCTCAAGCAAGCTTGGGGGCCTGTGGGAAACCTAACCTAACCTAACCTGCCTGCGCAGCTTATGGGTACTTATAGAGACTTCCTATTGGTGCAACTCGTGGTGTTAAGTGGTGGTAGCACGTGATTGGCCCGAGGAATTATAGACACAGTGATCCTATCCAGCAGCTACCCACAATTCAAAGCATTAAACAACTGAAGTTCAGGCAACAATACACCATTTATGTTTACCTGTGGACTTAGAAAAAGTTGAGAGCGCTGTGCATTCCCAGGCCTATTGTGGCGTTATTATTAATTTCCGACAAGTAGTGTAATCATTAGAAATGATGTGAATAGTGAGAAGAACAAAATGAGGTAGGTTATTACCACATAGTGTGTAATGGCTTAAACTATAATAAAACCGTAAAAATATTTCCATAATACAGTTAGACTTTTCTCCCATTAACCCTTCCTCTGCTGGTCATTTATCTTGTCCATTTTTCCCCTGTACCTGTTCCTTCCCATATATTTCTCCCTGACTTATTCTTCCATAGTTTATTTTCCTCTCAAGACAAAATCATCCTGTCTTCTTACTCTTTCATGGACATTTTTCTCCTTCTGGCATTTCCCTCCTGACTTATTCTTCCATGGATATTTTGCCTGCCACACATTTTGCACTTAAATTATTCTCCCTCAAACATTCCAGCTTCCTTGACATTGTACACCCCATTTTTCCTCTTTTAACCTAATCTCGTGTAACCTGAACCATCAGACAATACTGGCATAGTCTGTGTATCATTACATTAGTACAGTGGTGTCACATATATCCACGAGAGAATCTGTCAAAGTAAAAGTGAGTAAGTGGGAGTATGACCATGCACCATTTTGATGACAGATTTTCAGGTTATCAAAGGATATAGATACAGAGGTCTTAATTTGATCAAAAAAGTTAGATAATATTAGAAAATGAAGGAAACAGGAAAAAGCTGTCAGGTCTGCACATAGCAGTCCCAGTATAAATTCTACATCTCACTCAAAATCTTATGAGAGAGGCAATCTTCAAAAATTCTTTTACATTGTTGTTATTAGATAATGATGAGTAAAGTTAAGATTGATATTGCTCTTAATAGATCTAAGAGACAGATACAACCATACTTATCTGATGTGTACTGTATGAAACAACATATTTTAAGGAAGTAAAATGGAGGAAATGAAAGAGTTGTGGGCTCTGCTATGTGAACAAAGAATGATGGAGAGGAACCAAACCCATCCGTTATGTACTGTATGAAACAACAAATATTTCAAGAAGGTAGAATGGAGGAAATGAAGGAGTTGTGGGGACTATTATGTGAACAAAGAATGATGGAGAGGAGGACCATGAGGATGATGGAAGGATAAGGTAAAGGAAGCAAACATGTGAAAGAAGCACTAGTAGAGGAAGAGGGACTGAGGGAAGAGGGGTGTTTGGATAAGAAAAGGTGGAGGTTCTCTGCCATGGTCACCCACTTTGGAAAGAGAGACAGAGATGCAGGAAGGCTAAGCAACACTGCTTGAGTCGGTGAGGACCAGTGTGCCAACAGATTAGTCACACACTTAAACATGAAGTCTAAAATTAATTCAACTTAGTGGGTGTGCTGTGTTGATGATGTAGTGATGCTGTGGTGCTCTGTGGTGTTACTTTTCTGGTGTGTGATGAATTGAGGGCACTGACATGATACTGTGGTGTAGTATGGTGTGGTGGTCATGGGAGCTGCAGTGAATGTGTATGGTGAATGTGTATGGTGTAAGGTGTCATCAGTAACAGAGGAATATGCATCTGTTTTTCTCTCTGTAAAGGAAACTAAGGATTCAAAAGGAATGGGGAAAAACTTATGTAATTATTGTTCCCCTAAAGCAATGACAGAAAAGTGTCATTATCACACTTGTCACTTTTGTTATTATGATGTGTTCTCAAAATTGGTTACAGTTTAAGTCATAGGAAGATGGCGAGAGAGAGAGAGAGAGAGAGGGGGGGGAATTTTAGTTTTGTGTGGTTTTGGTGTGTTGTATATACTGTAATGGAATTAGCATGGGAATTGTGGTGGTATTGCTGTGTTGTTATTGCTGCAGGTTTGCTTTATTGAACTGTTTGAGTTGTTCTGCTGGACGAAGGTTATGGTGGTGTTGCAGTGTAGAGAGAGAGAGAGAGAGAGAGAGAGAGAGAGAGAGAGAGAGAGAGAGACTTATTGACTGATTGAGTGACTGATTGGTTGCCTGATTTTAGACACTTAGCACTATATCATGAGAGAGAGAGAGAGAGAGAGAGAGAGAGAGAGAGAGAGAGAGAGAGAGAGAGAGAGAGAGAGAGAGAGAACATAACATTCCTTGACATTGCTTTGGGAGAACAGCTTAGATGAGTAAGCAAGTCTGGGTAGCATCACCACTACCACCACCACTAGTACTTCTAAGGGTCATGAGTCCCTGTAGTGGTGAGGGAAGTTAGAGTGTGAGAGGGAGAGAGAGAGAGAGAGAGAGAGAGAGAGAGAGAGAGAGAGAGAGAGAGAGAGAGAGAGAGAGAGGGACAGTGGGTGAACAACAATGATGATGTGGCACCTTCCTTATAGATCAGAGCGACATAGCGATTCAAAACTTTTCTTTATCTCCTTACGTAACATTGCATTGAATTTCCCTGCTATTCTCATTCCTGTCATGGTGTTTAGCAGATGTTGTGTATCCATCTATGTATTAACTTTGTGGGGAGTGGCAAATTATGTGGCTGTCTTTTATTCTTTTTATAGGTCAGTGTCTTTTTGTATCCTTATTTCATCAGTATTGTCATTTTAAGGCCCATATTTTACCTTTTCTTTGTGGGAAGTGCCAAATTACGAGGATTCTTTTTATTCTTTTTATAGGCTGAAAGTCATTTTTCATCCCTATTTCATCATTATCATCATTTAACACTCATGCTTTGCCATATGGATAGGGTTTCGGAGCAGCATTATGTTTGGAGATAAAATTTTCCATATTCTTTTTATAGGTTTTGATGTTTCTCACTCTCTTTGCGTCATTACTATTATTTAGCATTCTTACTTTCCCTTATAGAGGTTGGATAGTATGTGTTTTAAGCTTAAGGTTTCCTCTTTGGGGATTTCATCTTTGACTGGAAGTACATTAAATTTCCAGCTTCCTTTACTTGTATGAAAAAATAACTAGTTGCTGTGTGGAGTGGTGGAAAATAGATAAATAGAAAAAAAAAACATATGAGGGTCTAGAAAGGGAAGGCAATGGAGATAAATGTTGTATTTGATATCTGTGTTGTGAGAGAGTCAATTTTGGGATGAGTATGTGTGGCAGTGCTAGAAATTAAATACCTGAGTCTGAGGGCAGGTAGGGGGAAGGATGTGACTTGGTATTCATGTGTGTGAGAGAGTCAGGTCATATTTAGAATGTGTTTGTGGTAATGCTATCAGTTAAACACCTGAGAGTCTGACATCAAGTAAGGGAAGGACTTGACTTAGCAATGTTAGACAAGTTTATGGGTAAGGATGACAGGTGGAAGTAGGTAGGTGTGTTTTGTACAGGCTCTGCCACGTGTAGGCCTGATGGCTTCTTGCAACTTCCCTTATGTTCTTATGTTCGTATGCTCATGTTTGTGAGAATTGAGGCAGGGAAATGTAGGAAGTTGTTTGAATGTATTGTGTATATATTAATGCTGACAAATTTACACGAGTTGCACATGGAAGCTTTTCTAAATATTTTCTTTATATATATAATCCACAAATTTATATCAGCAACACATAGAAGGTTGTCAAAATGTTTTGTTTATACTTTAAAACCCCACTTGTTTACTCCAATTATTCAAAGAAAGTTGTCCAAGTGCTTTGTTTACATATCATCACCTACATCTTTATATCAGTCACTTAAGCATTCCAAACCACACATAACTTACCACTATCTTAAGGATCACATGCCAGACTTGTGACCACCACCTGTTATCCTCCCCAGAGAGAGCTTAGGTACATGTAGTGTGATGTGCGAGTAAGACTGAGACCCTCCCCACATCACACACCCTCGCCTTCTTGTGTGGGGAGGACAGAACAGGTGCCGTTGGTGCTCCCGGGAAACCTTTGCTACCTCTGTGGGATGTGAACCTCAGCTTTTTAGGTTTAGGCATGGGTGTTGATGAAGGGAAAGAAATAAAGAAAAAGGTGAAAGATAGGAAAGAAGGAATTATAAAGAAGAGGAAAGAAAGTAAAAATAAATAAAAAGAATAAAAAGAACTGATCATCTTTTTTTTTGTTTCTCTCTCTCTCTCTCTCTCTCTCTCTCTCTCTCTCTCTCCTCTCTCTCTCTCTCTCTCTCTCTCTCTCTCTCTCTCTCTCTCTCTCTCTCTCTCTCTCTCTCTCTCTCTCTCTCTCTCTCTCTCTCTCTCTCTCTCATATAATGTAATTAAATAGCCTAGCAAGAATCTGAAGATCTATTGTGTGTGTGTGTGTGTGTGTGTGTGTGTGTGTGTGTGTGTGTGTGTGTGTGTGTGTGTGTGTGTGTGTGGCCTACAGTGTAAAGAGTGTGCTACAACATTTTTTTTTTTTAGTTCACACTTATTTCCTCCCATCAGTAATTATAAGTGTGCATGTATGTATGTATGTATGAATGATTTTCTGTCTTTCTCTTTGTCTCCACCATTCCTATTATCATCTTTGTCTTTTCTGTGGGTTTCATCTTTTCTTCTTTTATTCTTTTTCTCATCATTATTATTATTATTATTATTATTATTATTATTATTATTATTATTATTATTATTATTATTATTATTATTATTATTGCCACTACTACTACTACTACTATTGCTCCTACTACTACTACTACTACTACTACTACTACTACTACTACTACTACTAGTACTACTACTACTACTACTACTGTATTATCATCCTCCTTTTTTGTAATTTTTTGTACTTCATTATATTTGTCATCTTTTTTTTTTTTTTTCTTCTTCTTCTTCTTCTTCTTCTTCTTCTTCTTCTTCTTCTTCTTCTTCTTCTTCTTCTTCTTCTTCTTCTTCTTCTTCTTCTTCTTCTTCTTCAATTTCATGGGTTACTCACACATGCAGGCATTATAGTTATCAGCAATCCTCTTGTTCCTCTTCTTCCATCTTCTTTTTATCTTTATTTTTTTTTTATCCTGCCAAGTCATTCTGGTAATATATAAACTTGTAAACAATGTACATCATGTGATTTTTATTTATTTATTTATTTGTTTATTTATTTATTTATTTATTTATTTTTTTTTTTTGCAGTTATCTCCATTTCATTGTTGTCACCATATTATTTTGTAAGGTAACTCTCTCTCTCTCTCTCTCTCTCTCTCTCTCTCTCTCTCTCTCTCTCTCTCTCTCTCTCTCTCTCTCTCTCTCTCTCTCTCTCTCTCTCTCTCTCTCTCTCTCTCTCTCTCTCTCTCTCTCTCTCTCTCTCTCTCTCTCTCTCTCTCTCTCTCTCTCTCTCTCTCTCTCTCTCTCTCTCTCTCTCTCTCTCTCTCTCTCTCTCTTAGCTCTTCTCCCTCCCTACTTTGTGAACTTATAAAATTACTTAAGAAACCTTACACACACACACACACACACACACACACACACACACACACACACACACACACACACACACACACACACACACACACACACACACACACGTGCCAACCTTCACTTAGGCAAGAGAGAGAGAGAGAGAGAGAGAGAGAGAGAGAGAGAGAGAGGGGGGAAACAATGCATGTCTGAAAACCTGAATGAAAAAGAGAATAAAAAATGAGGGAATAAATAAATAGATAAATAATAAAACAAAGGAAGAGAAATGAATGATAAATGAAAAGAAAAGGGGAAAAAAAGATTAAGTGAAAGAAAGACACAAGAAACTGGAGAAAACAATGAAAGAAAATCAAATAAATAGTGATAGAGAATTGTGAAGATAAAAGAAGACGAAGAAGAAATATAGATGGTAATAATGTTAATGGATGAAGAGGTAATTGAAAAATGGAAGAAGATGAGAAGATAATAATGATGGGAGATATAGAAACTTGTGGCTTGGAAGAAGAGTAATAATAAGAGGAAGAGAGAGGAAGGAAGGAAAGAAAGATAGATGATGATAAAAGTAGAAGATAATACATGTACCAAAAATAATAATAATAAAACATAAAAAGGAAGTGCTAAAAAATCAAGAAAATAATAGATTTAGAAATAGAAAAAAAAGTGATAGAGAGAGATAGAAAATTTAAACATAAAAAACAAGACAAATGAAAGAGACAGATAAAAATAAAGTACAACAGTGATGTATTTGAACATAAAACAGTAAGAGAGAAAGAACAGATAAAATAAAAATAGAGGCAAAAAAAAAAGAAGACTAGGAGTGGAAACAGACCAGGTAGTAGAAGAGTAACCTAAGGAAAGCCACCCCTTTACCCCCAACCCCTGCCATCCCCCCACCATCCCCCCACCCTAAGCCTGTGAAGTAGCAGCAGGTCAGGCAGAGAGACAGAAAGGCTCATGGCAACTATTGTAGACGCATGACAAAGCCCCACCCTCTCTCTCTCTCTCTCTTTCTCTCTCTCTTGTGTCTCGTGAAACTGAAGGAGGTGCATTGGTGGTCTCCTCTCCCTCTCTCTCCCTCTCTGTCTGTCTCTTAGTGGTAATGGTTGAGTGAGGTACAAAGTGTGTGTGTGGTGGTAGTGGTGTTGTGTTGGCTGTGTTTTGATGCCTTGTGAGTGTTTGTGTTTGAAAAGTAGTGATTTGTGGTGTTACTGTATGTGTGTATGTATGGTTGGGATACATACAAAAACAGACAAGACAGAAAGGTGGTGTAGGTTAGAAAATAGTGCTTAAAAATGAAGTAGAAAACGAAAATAATGTTTTTAACCAGTATATTCATAGAGAAGCAAAGTACTGAAGTAAGAGATAACACCAAGACAAAGTGTTTGTGTTCTCCATTTACTGCTGAGTCTTTAAAGTCAAGTTTATATACAAGTTGTCTGAGTGAGTGCAATGAGTGAAAAGAACTAGTGGGCTTCAGGAACCTCCATATGCAGGTTGTCTTTGAGTGAGTGCATCGAGTGAAGAGAACCAGTGGAAGTCATGGAGAGAAAAAAGCTAGATAAATAGATAACTTTTATTGTCAATTTGCAAGATAGCACTGCATACAAACTGGAATTCTTTGTGGCTAGAACTCCGTATTGCAATAATAAAAAAAAATATATATATAACAATACATGAAGAATACATAAATGAAAACCTGAGTAAAAAGGAGAATCATAAATGAGTGAAAGGGAGCCATAAGTGAGTAGACAAGACAAAAGAGAAAGACATGATAAGTGAAAATAAAAGAAGGAGTTTATAAGATTTAAGTGTCTCTTGGAAAGCACTGCCTGTACTAGCATAGATGGAGGGGTGACATCCAAGCCTCCATCCATGATTCTACAGGTCAACCATCCAAGCATCCACAAATAAGCCTTAAGGTGCTATAGGCCCAAGAAATAAGAAAATAACAACCCATATCAACCTGAAATCACTTCATGTACAGTTTTGAAGACTTTTCCATTGTGTTTGTAGTGGGTTTCTGTATTATTTCTGTATTCCCTCTGTATTCTTCATGTTTTTCTTTTATTTAATATTTCTTCTTTTCTTACTCTTATGTAATGTAGTATTTGATGTGGCACATTCTACAGAGCCACCAAGGTTCCTGCTGTTAAGTGTGGCTGAGGAAGAACCACCCGGATCAGAGATTTTGAAAAGAATAACAAATACAGCAGAGGTGTTTTCATCCTTTACCAGTGAGGGATCTGTATAGCTGTCTGTCTGTATGGTGCATGTAATGGTGACCAGTATACGAGTACATGGTAAAATGTTTTCATGCTAAGAAAGATACTCCTTTTTATCATTTCATTACATTGACCATAAAAATATTGAACAGGCATCCAGAGTAATGAAGAAAATGAGATGTTAGAATGTTGGTGAAGGGAGTGTCTGGAGTCCTGGCAAGTTCCTGTGAATGTTTGAATGATGCACCAATCACGTGCTGCGGGAGACAAGACTGTGGGGTGGCATAGAGGATGAACACAAAGCTTCTTATTGCTACATATCATTCGTCATTACTCCCAGCAAATACATTGTCCTTTATAACACCACAAAGGCTGCCTGAGTCATGAGTGAGTGTTGTATAATTATAATGTAAAGCATTCTGTTTTGAGACCCTTAAGTGGTGTGTAATTATGATGTAAAGCTTTCTATTTTAAGACCCTGAGAAGCTGGTCTGAAGAGTAGTTATGGAATGGGGAAGTTGGTGATTGAAGCTCTGACAGACACTCACAATAACACTAGTGACATGTTATTGATTAAATTTGGATGATTGATAACACATAAACCTACATAAACCCACATCAATTTTGGTTGTAGGTACTGTTGTACCTTCACACTGAATGAATTGGTCAGCTACAACAACATTTACAACAGTGGTACCTAAGCTTTTCTTCATTGTACCTCCTTTACCTTCATCTCTGTGTGTATATTACCCCCTGTGTCCTGTGAAATATGGAAGTCTAGAGCCTTTATGGCTTTCAACATTGGGATCAGATACGCAGTTCCTCTTTCCTCTTGTGTTGTCATTTGTCAGTTTTCATTTATCCAATATCTCCTACGACAGCAATATTTGATTTAGCAGTGCATGTCTGTGTGTATGTGTGTTGTGGAAGAAAAGAAGACATAAAAACCATTAGTATTCCTTCGTTCTTCCTGTTTTCCTTTTTTCCTTAATGTAGCAGTGCAGGAAAAACAAGGAAGAAAAGACAAAATAGAGAAATAAGGAAAGAGTAAAATACCTTTCTCATCTGCACAATAATCATTCTTCCCTTCTCATTCTTCCATTTACTACACAGGATAGCAATACAGGAGTAAGATGGAGGAAGATAAAATAGAAAAGTAAATAGTAAATAGTAAAGAAAGTAAAAAAAAAGAAGCAGCACTATCTTTTCCTTTCCTCCACATTCTCACTCTTCCTTTTCCTCCACAGGGTAGCAATGCAGGAGAGAGGTGGAGGAGGAAGATACAGTAGGTAGGGAGGAAAGGAAGGAGTGACAACCAGCCCTCCCCTACCAGCCTCTCCCCTCTCCAGCCTCCCCCTCCACCATGGCCAGCCCCACCATAGAGTCTCTGTGCTGTGTCACCGTCAATAGTGATTTCTCCAAAGGGTTCCTGCAGGACTTCCAATCTGTGCCTTACAATTCTGTGTCAGTGGTGGCTGCGGCATGTGGCATCTGTGGCGCTGTGTTCCAGGTTTGTGTGTGTGTGTGTTGCAGTGTGGTGTATAGGATTCGAGTTGAGTTTATGTTTTTGCGTGTGTGTGTTTGTGTGTGTGTGTTTTTTAATGTTTTTTTTTTCTCTTATCTAGTTTAGTTAGTGGGGGCATCTGTGGGGCTGTGTTGCAGGGGTGTGTGTGTGTGTGTGTGTGTGTGTGTGTGTGTGTGTGTGTGTGTGTGTGTGTTAATTGGTTGTGTTATGCAAGATTCGAGTCAGGTTTGCATTGTCTTTTGTTGTGTTTCTTAGTGCCTTTTTCTGATATCTCTTCCTCAGCCAGTTTAACTATACACATCTCCTGACAGTTATATCTCCTCAAATCTTCCCTCATACAGTCCAACTCTGTCTCTGCTTACACCTTCCCTTGTCCTGGTCTCACTGTGTACTTTTCATCCAGTGTAGTTTTAAAAGTCATAAATGTTTCTTGCAAATGCTGCCTCTGCATTCAGCTCATTTTAAGTGTCAGTGATTGTATATTTGGGAAGCTGAATTTCTTGCCCCTTTTTTTATTTATTCATTTATTCATTTTTTTATTTATTTTTTATTTATTTATTTTTCATCTCTGTTTTTCAGTTTATATTCATGATCCTTAATTTTTCCCATTCTCTCTCTCTCTCTCTCTCTCTCTCTCTCTCTCTCTCTCTCTCTCTCTCTCTCTCTCTCTCTCTCTCTCTCTCTCTCTCTCTCTCTCTCCTCTCTCTCTCTCTCTCTCTCTCTCTCTCTCTCTCTCTCTCTCTCTCTCCTCTCTCTCTCTCTCTCTCTGTTGGTTCATTGCTAGATGGGTTTCAGATTCCAATTGCAGGCTTATTCTGACATGCATTCTTGACTTACTATGCTGTTTGTTACTCACAGATCCACTAGGCTTGTACAATAGGCTTATTTTCTTTCATTTCTTTCAGTAATATGGAAATATGAATAGCAAAAGAAAAGCTTATGAATAATGAGATCTGTTTGTGTCTGTGTGTGTGTGTGTGTGTGTGTGTGTGTGTGTGTGTTACAAAGGATTTAGAATTCACAGTATTTTAAATAATGATACAGTCACATTTAGTAAAGTGAACTCCAATAATTTTTGCTGTGTTTAACATTTTACTGCAATGTTAGTTCTGTGATTGCTGAGAGTGTACCAACTGTCAGGTTTTGTAGGGGGAGTGTCGGTCAGCAACTCAGCATATCAGGGAACCTAACATTGAGGGAAGACACAAACCACTGTGAAAATGAGTGCGACATGCTCATTGACTTGTGACCATGACTGTGCATAGGAGCATATTATTTACTTAGTATTTATGATTGTCTCCCGGCGCACCGTAACTGGTAATTAATTGTAGCCAGCACACTCGGGTCAGGCCTGAGTGAGGATGACGAGGGATTTGAAAGTCACGTGTGGTGTTGATTGGAGTTCATTTGCTGTCTTGCATAAGTGAACTAGCCACTGTCTTCTTATTTTCTTATGAGTGTAGAACATTTTCCTTCCCCTCTCCTTCACCATCTCTCTTCCAGACATTCCTTCCCATGATTTATTCCTCTCGGGTGTTAATCTTTCCTGGGAATTTTACGCTCTGTAGACATTCTCTCTCTCTCTCTCTCTCTCTCTCTCTCTCTCTCTCTCTCTCTCTCTCTCTCTCTCTCTCTCTCTCTCTCTCTCTCTCTCTCTCTCTCTCTCTCTCTCTCTCTCTCTCTCTCTCTCTCTCTCTCTCTCTCTCTCTCTCTCTCTCTCTCTCTCTCTCTCTCTCTCTCTCTCTCTCTCTCTCTCTCTCTCTCTCTCTCTCTCTCACTATTAATTTAACTACTATGCCTAAACTTGTGGGGGTGTAGTGCAGTGGTCCACAAGACTAGCCCTTTCCACTGGGGCCCAATGAAGCTAAGAATGTGAATGATGTGTGTGTGTGTGTGAGTGTGTGCTGCTTTGTCTGGGCCACCGTGTGTGAGATTGCCAGCCTGGGACAGATAGAAACATTAACTTCACGTAATCTAACCTTTTATCTAGAATGATTTTGGTCCACTATCCCTCTCCTTATAAAGTGGTGTCCTATGTACCCAGGGCAGGGAAGTGTCCAGCAGGGAATGTATCTAGGGATTAAATATATCCGGAGGTGAAAATGGTCCTGCCCTTGTGGTGTCATGTGTAGCTCTTGATTCTGTGGTAACCTAACCTGCCACCTTGCCTGTCACTGTTTTGGCACTATTTGTGGCTGTATTTAAATTATAGGCCACATTTCTTTGCTGCAGTGACTTAAAAAATTAGAAAAACAGTGTTGTGTGGATTTCAAACACCTTATCTATGCCTCCATTAACAAATTCCACAAGTATATCAACAAGTCATTATAGAACCAACACAATGATAGTCACTCACAGATGTCCCTTCACACACACACACACAGATTTACGACAACACACCACTCTCACTCAGCCAGCCACATACAAAACATACCACACCACCACACCAGCCTTAGATCCCACCACACCACACCACACCACACACCACACACACACCACACTACACCACACCACACCACACCGAGAGGAGCCCTATTCAAACTTGATAGCACCAGCAGTACACAAGAACTTAAGAAAATACAGGAAGTTTGAAGAAGCCATCAGGCCTGCTCATGGCAGTTTCTGTATGAAGCACACCAACCTGTTTCCACCTATTATCCCCATCCATAAATTTGTCTAATCTTCTCTTAAAGCTCGCTAATGACTCAGCACTAACAACCTGATTACTGAGTCCATTCCATTCATCTATCACTCTAATTGAGAAGCATTTCCTTCCTATCTCTTTTTTATTTCTTTTAATCTATTTTTTTTTTCAAGCTTGAGCCCATTATTTCTTGTTCTATCCTGATTGCTGATCCTGAGAAGTTTGTGTATGCCATCCTTGTTACACCCCCTATTCCACTTAGTAGCAGTAGTTGTGAGATCCAAAGATTAGCCAGTGTTTTCCCTTCTCACTTCCTGGTACTTTCCCCCGCAGCTGCTGTCCCGATCAGGCGACACCATCGACCCCCACAGCCATGCCCGGATGGGTGGAGGCGGCCGCTTCCTCAGAACACGTGGCTGGCTCATCATCAAGTGGCTGGCCTTTGCTGACATGATGGCATCCCTTGGTGAGTGCTGCTACTGTGTCTATTACAGAGATAGAGGATTATTTTTTACTTCATTTTTTATATTTTTATATATTTTATTTACCTATTTATTTATTTATTTATTATTTTTCTGTTTTTTTATGATAGCTAATAGTGAGTCAGTGAATTATCAATCCACTTATCTATCTCTATGTCTATCTCTCCACTCCTCATCCCTCCACCAGGCATCCTGATCCGCTCAGCATCCTGGCTGGGGGATGACACGTTTGGCTCAGGGCCGGATGACAGCACCATGGGGAAGTCATTTTGCATTGTGTCATCTGTGAGTGTTGATTTGTGTCCTCCCCCCTCCTCTTCCTCCTCCTTCTCTTTCTATTTCTCCTTCTTCTCCTTTTCCTTCTTCTTCTCCTTCTCCTTCTCCTTCTCCTTCTCTTTTTTTTTGTTTTTTTTCTTTCTCTTCCTACTCTTCACCTTTTTTTCTTCTATTTTGTCCTCTATTTTTTTTCTGTTTCTTTTTTTTCTTTCTTTTCCTGTTCCTCATTTTTTCTGGTTCTTTTCTATTTTGTCGTCTTTTTTCTCCTCCTTCTTTTTCCTCTTTCCTTCTTCCTACTTTTCACTTTTTTGTTCTCTTCTGTTTTGCCCTCTTTATTTTTCTCCTCCTCCTTCTCTTTTTTCTTTCTTTCTCTTCCTATTCTTTATTTTTTTGTTCCCTTCTGTTTTGTCCTCTTTATTTATTTTTCTTCTCCTTTTGTCTTCCCTTCTTATTAATTTTTTCTTCAACAATAGACCCTCAAGTCATTGCTAGGTTGTTTTAATTACACTGTTCTACATTAGCTATTATTAGAAGAGATAGGATTAGTAATAGAAGAGATAAAATAAAAATGGTAGAAGAAGAGAATAGTATGCAGTTCTTTCCTTCTCTCTTCTTTTTCCCTTTTTGTTTGTTTTTATTTATCTTCTTCCCTTTTTATGTCTGATCATTGTCTTTGCTTTCCTCATATTTCTCATTTCTCTTCATTCTCATATCTATTTTTTTTTCTCTCTCATTTGCAATTTCTTTATCTTCCCCATCACTTTCATCTCCAATCTCCTTCATAGCTTACTTATTTTGTCCTCCTCATGCAGTATACAGAATGCTAAAGACTCAATATAAAGTAACATCCCAATTAAACCACCACAACTACCACCACTACCACCACAGAGCATGATCCACTACTTCTACACGGCCACCTACCTGTGGAGTCTGCTGTATGCTCTGGACGTGAAGCTGGTGATGGATGGGAAGCGTGTGGACCGCCGCCTGTACCATCTGGTGGCCTGGGACCGTCCCCCTCGCCCTGTGTCTCATGGGCATGCTCCTCCTCTACCTCCCAGATCTCAAGTGAGCATTTTTCTGTTTGTATTTTGCAGGGTTGGGTCGAGTGTTTGCCTGTTTGTCTGGTTTGCAGGATTGGGTTGAAAATTTACCTGTGTGTACCATATTTTGGAGGGTTGAGTGTTTATGTGTTTGTTTGGTTTGCAGGGTTGGGTCAGGCTTGTAATGTCCTTTTCTTTGGTGTATTGACTGCATCCTTGCTATATGTATTCAACAACAAGCTCAGGAAATATATTTTAACTACTTACTTAATCTGCCTCTCTCACACTACTGCCTGACTGATGTACATGATATTTTATTGTAAAATTGTCCTTCTAACCAACGTGATGTTCTACAGTGTATGATCTGTTTTCTTTAATAAGTATAACACATTTGTCTTTTCATTAATTTTTGTCATATTTTTTATATTATTTTGTATAATTTTCATTTTACTCTTCAAGAATAGCATATTTCTTATAATAATTTTTTCACAAAAATTAATATATATATTCTATGTTTCAAGACACTTATCCTTTAGCTTTTGATGACTGCTTCTGACCCTATTTGGGGATCACCTTTTTTTTTTTTTTTCATAATTTTTGTTGCCCTTTGCTGGTGCCCCTCCTACATCCTGCATAAAAAAAAAAAAAATAAATAAATAATAATAATAATAATAATAATAATAATAATAATAGTAATAGTAATAATAACAACAAAGAAAGAAAGAGAAAAGAATAACAAGCCGTGTGTCTCACCACCCTGCAGCTGCCACAGTAACTCAGTCAACCCCTACCTGAGGTTCCTGCCTAACTACATGAGCACCTTCCTGCCCATTGTGGCGGTGATGATTGCCAACCCCATCCTGTACCGGCTGGCCTTCTCTCGTGTTGAGCAGCAGATCATGTCCATGCAGGGGAGGTGCGTTCATGTGTGTGTGTGTGTGTGTGTGTGTGTGTGTGTGTGTGTGTGTGTGTGTGTGTCATGTATGTTTACCTATTTTCATTTTTATAGAATTGAGTCATGTGATGTTTATCTTCAAATAGCTAATTATCTTTTTATTTATTTTTGTTACATTCTCTTTATTTTGCTCTCATTTATTTCACTGATCTATTGATTCATTTGGAGAGATGTATGTATATCCTTATCTCCTCTTCTTGTATTAGGTTGTGTGTGTGTGATGGCAAGCAGGCAGGTGTGTGGGTGAGTGGTGTGAGATGATGATGTGTTCCAAGGACTGTGCATGTGCTTAACTCTTTCACTTTGATACAAAACACTTAGTAGCACCAGAAGCAGTGTGTGAAGTCTTTATCAGCATCTACAAGAAAGTTAGTGATAAAAAGAATACATCTTGCAATTTCTTCCCAACTCAAAGATTGGATGTGGCTGTAGAATAAGTAAAGATGTCTCAGAGTGATTGGTGATTAAGGAAAGGTGTACCAAATGACAGTCAAAGGCATAACATACAGTGTGTAGGAGAGAAGTGCTATGTGGAGAAAACTGATAAGTGAGGATGTTTTCAGGTGAAGGAAAAAAACAAAAAAAAACAAGAAAATTAGAAGTACAGGAAGGAAGATGAGTCAGCAGTAGGTTTGTGTATGATAACTCATGTACACTATCTAATCTAAAGTAAAAAATATTTATATACCAATCTGTAAAATGCAGAGATTGCTAACACACACACACACACACACACACACACACACACACAAAACAAAACAAAACAAAACAAACAAGACTTCATAACAATATATCCACTCACATAGTAACCACCCACTCAACACACACACACACACACACACACACACACACACACACACACACACACACACACACACACCAAAGAAGACAACCACACTCCACTATAACCCAGTCCTTTAACAAACCCACACTCACCCTCACACTCCAACAGGTTCACCCACTCGGAGCGCCGCGTGGTGGACGGGCTGAAAGCGCAAGTTCCTGGCCATCAACGGAGTGTTCTACCTGTGCTGGCTGCCCAACGTGCTCAACGGCATCATACTCTGGACCGCCTGGGACCACCTGCCCAAGAGTGTGATCCTGGTGGTGTGGTACCTCATGGTGGGTGCAGGGCAGGTTGTAACCCTTTCACTGCAATACCAAACAATTAACAGAAGTAATGCATGAAATCTTTATAAGCATTTGCAAGAAAGAAGGAGTGAAAAGGAATAGATTTTGTAATTTCTACTCAATTTAAAGATTGGAGGTTGGTGTAGAACAAGTAAGGATGTCTCTTCACTTGATTGGGCAGAGGGGTGGTGGTAACTCTTTCACTGTGATACTAAACAATCAACAGAAGTAATGTATGAAATCTTTATAAGCATCTTCAAGAGAGAAGGGGATTAAAAAGAACAGATTTTCCAATTTCTGTCTAGTTCAAAGATTGAAGGTGACTGTAGAACAAGTAAAGATGTCTCAGAGTGATTGGTAATGAAGGAAAGGTGTACTAAATATCAGTCAAAGGGTTAAAGGAGGCCTTGAAGCTTGGTAGATGGAGGGTTGAGGGTGACACATGGAAAGGACGTGGGAGGTTAGTGTGTGACACATATTACTGCAGGCATGTACCCATCTCAGTGTGAAGGACAATTATACGACACATGAGTTATCCTTTAAATGTAGGAGACACTGTGATAATGAGTGAATTTAAGTGAATTTAAGTGGTTATTTAGATTTCAGTGACAGTTTCAGCCTCAGGGAAAGAGATGCAGGCAGAGAGGAGGAAAGGACAGGGGCTTGAAAAAGAGTAGAGGAATGAAGGTTTTGAGAGATAGCATTCAAGTGACAGTAATCATTCCAAGCCAGGTCTCTGCTAATGATGCCAGAGTTGTGTGTGTGTGTGTGTGTGTGTGTGCGCATCTTTAAACCTTTTAATTAGAGAAAATCTATATATCTTTACTTAGCAAGACTAAAGCCACAGTTACTAGAAGGCTTGAGGTACTTTGTCACTGCTTTCACTGTCACTGCACTAATGGTGGCTTTAAAGAATTATGCTTCAGATTTTCACCACAATACTTTATCAAGTTTGAGGAGCCATAATGGTCAAATTCATATGTTGTTTGTTCAGTATATTCCCATGTTCCTTGTCTTCTTTCTCTTTGGCTTTTTCTTATTTCAGCTAAAAAATATATCTCCCTTTCTCATCTGTCTCCTCCTCCCTTAGTGTGTGTGTGTGTGTGTGTGTGTGTGTGTGTGTGTGTGTGTGTGTGTGTGTGTGTAATAATAGTAATTAATGGTTTATTTGCAGAAATGAGACTGAAAACATACATTTTATTAGTGCAGTGTCCTTGAGATGTGGGAGGGGATTGTGTATTTGTGTGTATATGTGTGTTTGAGAAGCCATAATATTCAAAGACTTAACTTGTAATGGTGCTTAAGTGTTTAGTGGCAATGAGAAAGACAAAAAAACATACACACACACTCCACCTTCCATCTTCTTCATAGCCTTCTCATGTTGTCTTTTTCATATAGCCTAGTATACAGAAAGCAAGAGACAGAGTGGATGTAAAGTAATACCACATGCAGACGACGACAACGACGACGATGACTACTACTACTACTACTACTACTACTACTATACTACTACTACTACTACTACTACTACTACTACTACTACTACTACTACTACTACCACTACCACTACCACTACCACTACTACTACTACTACCATCATCACCACTACCTACTCCTGCAGGCTACTCTTACTACTACTAATACTATCATCACCACCTCCTCCCCCTGCAGGCCGTCCTCAACCCCCTACAAGCAGTGTTCAACTCCATGGTATACCGGCGGTGGGACGGCAGCTTCTCCATGTCACTGCCAGAGTGTCTGCGGAGGCTGTGTTGCTGCCTGCGCCCTGCCCCGCCCCCACCGGCCGTGGTGCTGGCAGCGACGCAGAGGTCACCGGATGGGGACAGCTCGGAGGATGAGGGCGAGGTGAGTGTGAGGAGAGGTGGAGGTATGTGTGTGGAAGTGGGTAAGAGAAGAGTGTTTGTTGTGTTGCTGTGTGTTTGTTGTTTGCTCAGGACCTCAGGGATTCTCAACCTGGGATAGGCATACCCCCCTCCAAGAGTATGTGAGAGGAGTTTTGGGTATATGTGATAGGTCTATTACAGGACATGGACTGATTCATTAACTCACAGACAATTGTTGCTGTCATTATGTACGGTACTGATGAATTCATGGGCATATTTGATAATTGGTCTTATATACTGATAGATGAGCAGGATTTTTATCATCTTACACTGAGAAATTTTTTATTGATGGATTCCTGGAGGCATGTTTTATGTTCTGACTGCATTCTACTGCATTCTGGATAAGGTATGTGTGGCCAGTACTAAGACTTAAAGGGGTACACAAGATTAAAAAGGCTGAGAACCCCTGGCTTATGTGATATATTGTGTGCCACCTGAGGACAAAGGGAGTAAGACTGCCACTGACTGATGCTTTCACTCACTGCTTGGTCTGTGTTCCTGTCATGTTTGAAATGTGCAGTAACTTTACTTGATATTTCTACGGGACCTGCAGTGTGAGTGTAAGATACCAGATTATTTTGATTTGGGTTATTCTGTTCTTTACATGAGGATTTTTGTGGTAGTGTAACATTAGTTTGTTGCACATATCAAGCAAGATAAAGCAGGAATTTGTAAACCAGTCATCAATGAGAGCACTAGTTAGTGGCATTGTCAACCTGTTCTGTGTCCTCAGGTGACACAACTACTTTGACAGACTTAATGAAACACAGTATAGGATGTCACATGGGAATGCAAGTACAGAACTGCATATTTGACAGGGGCTCAGTAATAACACGCACACACACACACACACACACACACACACACACACACACACACACACACACACACACACACACACACACACACACACACACACACACACACACACACACACACACACACACACACACACACACACACACACACACACACACACATACACAGCCAAGCCATCATATAATCCTGCGAGTACATATGTCAGTAGACACAACACCATTCCCCTGTCTTGCACTATCCCTGAGAGGCTGCAGTGTCATAGGGTTAACTGAACTAATCTCCTGAGAGGCGGTAAACCTCTAAGAGCTTATTTACGTAACTTTTTTTCCTATTTGCTGAGAATGTAAGCCTAACCAAAGACTGATATAAAGTATACTATTTAAAAACTTATTTAGTTGCTATTTCATGAGGATTTACATAGAGAGTCCTAAGGAGGTTGTCTGATTAAGTTATGGAGTGCATGCAAAAATGTTGAGGTCCTAGGTGGAAAACAGATTCAGGTAGAGTTTTCAGAGTTTATAGTTGTTATTCTCTTGCATTCTCTATACAGTTGCCTCTTTTACCCTGCACCTATGCATCCTTGCTCTCTTTGTACACACACACACACACACACACACTTATACACACGTACTTACAAACATGCACTAAGGAGGAGGAAGAGATAAAAGAGAAAGGGAAATGAAAGTAAAGATTAAAAACTGTAAATGAACGAGAAAAGACAAGGACTAAAGAAATATAGAGAACAACAAATATGAGACAAGCACACACACACACACACACACACACACACACACACACACACACACACACACACACACACACACACACACACACACACACACACACACACACACACACACACACATAATGACATCAACGAAGAACAAAAACAAAGACATTTACACCTTGAAAGAAAGAAGGAAAAAAAAGCAGATATAATGGAAGAATGCTTTATATACATGTGCTGTCTCATGGCATTCAATGCTAAGCCTATCCCCACCTCATGTGATGCCTGCACACTTGTGGCTGGCCATTGCACAATAGTGACTGGGACTCGGCTAAGTTGTGGCTTTTACTGTGAGGCCACTGAGTTTTGCCTTCCCTCGGTCAAGTCATTACTAAGAACATAAGAACATAAGGGAAGCTGCAAGAAGACATCAGGCCTACACGTGGCAGTCCCTATTATGAAACATACCTATTTCCACCTATCATCCTCATCCTTAAATTTGTCTAATCTTCTTTTAAAGCCTCCAAATGACTCAGCAGTAATAACCTGATTGCTGAGTCCATTCCATTCATCTACCACTCTATATGAGAACCAATTCGTTCCTATTATTTTTCTTTCTCTCTATTTTTCATATGTGTGAGTCATTTTGTTAACCATTCACTGTCTTTCTCACTCCTCTTCCTCTGCCTTCTCCTCCTAACTTCCCCATTTCTTTATTTTTTATGTGTATGGATCATTTTCTTAACCATTCACTATCTTTCCCACCCCTCTTACATAAACTCCCCATCACATTTTTTTTTACAAGTGCAGATCATTTTGTTGAATATTCACTGTTTTCTCATTTCTCCTCCATCTCCTAATCTCCCCATCTTTCCTTCACCAGATCAAAGGAGCAGGAATCAAGAGGCACTCCCCGCTCAGTGCCTCATTCAGCAGGGGGAACGCACACCCCTGCTCATGTCCTCATCGTATGGCCAGCAGGTCACCCCTCCACCCTCTGCACCACCTCTGTCCCAGTACGAGGAGCATGACTTGTGGCGGGACAGAGGCAAATGAACACAAGACAGTCCTGGGGAGATGCATTAAGTGTCCTTAGTCTTACAAAGCACCCCCTCCCTGTTCTTCCCTGCTCAGTGTTACAGTGTTCTACCGATTTTGAAATTTTAGTGAGGGTTTTTCTATCTGTTTTCTTGCTTTATGCTCTTAGTTTTGTGAGTCAGAAGGTGGCAAGATAGTGAAGGGTAAATGATGAAATAGTAGGTTGACTTGTGGGAGTGTATCACGTGTCCCCAGTCTCGTATCCTCTTGATGTGCCCCCTTCTGCTCTTCCCTACTCAGTGTTACCAAGTTTCCAGATAATTTTGGGAGTTCATGGAGGTTTTTATTCATTTATTTTTTATTCATTTATTTATTTATTTATTTATTTATTGTTTATTTATTTTGTATTTATTTATTTTTTTATTTTTTATTTTTTTTTGCTGATGCTCTCAAGTGTCCTCAGAATCTATGGAGGTCCAGTTTATAAGTGTTTTCTTGTTTGATGCTCTCAGGAGGTTTTGTGAGGCAAGTGACAGCAAGATAGTGCAAGTGAAGGCTTTTATGTCTTTTTTTTTGAGTGCCAAGGTTGAAGGCGGGTAAAGACTGAAGGAGGTTTTGTGGTCTGTGTGTGAAAAGATGCAGAAGTTTTATGTTTTGTTCTGTATGTTTTGGAGCACTAACTAATGTTGAAGTTATGTAAAGACTGAAGGACATTTTTTGGTCTGCATGAGAAGGTACAGAATTTTGTGTGCCATTGAAAACAGTGCCACAAGGAAACGAAACTCCTTAATCTGTAATTTCTGAGCGCTAAGGTTGAAGTTTCAGAAAGATTTAAGGATGTTTTGATGTCTGTGAAAAAGCAGGGAAATTTGTGTGCCATTGATAAGTACCTCAAGGAAACGAAACTCCATAACATATAAGGGAAAAAAAGCAAGAATTCTCCTTTTTTTCCCCTTAAGACCGATGATGGGAGGGTAAATTTTTTCCCATTTTTTTCCCTAGCTAAGGCAGATGACGCAAGGGTTAGTTAGCCAAAGGGAGAATTCTTGTTTCCTTCACTCACAAGTTCATTACCTTAAGAAAATTGTACAGTTTCAAGCAAGACTCATACATGTTTGGAAGAGTAATAAGGTGCATTGTTTTTTGTGGTTTGTGGATGTTCCTTTGAATCTGTAGTCGTAACTTGAATCTCAGTGCATTTTAATTTTTTAATTTTTTTTATTTTACTATTGTTTCTCTCTCTCTCTCTCTCTCTCTCTCTCTCTCTCTCTCTCTCTCTCTCTCTCTCTCTCTCTCTCTCTCTCTCTCTCTCTCTCTCTCTCTCTCTCTCTCTCTCTCTCTCTCTCTCTCTCTCTCTCTCTCTCTCTCTCTCTCTCTCTCTCTCTCTCTCTCTCTCTCTGATAAGTGTTCACATTCCAAAGATACTCAATCTGATGATTATTTTAGCTGATAATTAATATAAACAACTTCTTCCTTTTAGAGAGAGAGAGAGAGAGAGAGAGAGAGAGAGAGAGAGAGAGAGAGAGAAAATCAGTATTATAGTGCCAGGACAGACAAGGCTAACCAACCAGGAATTACTCAAACATACATTACTAACACCAGACTCACATACATATTCAGGTGTCTTGTCTGTAGGTGGTCTCAATCTAGGTCAGTTTCCCAGTCTTCCTTTGGGCATTACAGTATAAGATGGCATGTATATTTCCACTTCTAGATCATCTGTTTGGTTTTATATTAAGATAGAGGATGAGGGAGGTGATGTAAAGTGTAGGCAGGTCAGTGAGGCAGAGGTGTTTGGGAGCTGAGTGGAGGGAGAGTGGTGAAAAGAGACACCCTGTTTGTGATGTAAGATGGCAAGGGTGAGGATGTGTGCTAGGATTGTATTCTCTCTCTCTCTCTCTCTCTCTCTCTCTCTCTCTCTCTCTCTCTCTCTCTCTCTCTCTCTCTCTCTCTCTCTCTCTCTCTCTCTCTCTCTCTCTCTCTCTCTCTCTCTCTCTCTCTCTCTCTCTCTCTCTCTCTCTCTCTCTCTCTCTCTCTCTCTCTCTCTCTCTCTCTCTCTCTCTCTCTCTGATATTCATGTATTATTTAGCTTTGTTGCCTTTTCGTTTCATATGTTTCTTTATTTAATTTTTACCTTTGTTACCTGTTCTTTTATGTTACCTGTTCTTTTATCCCTTTTTGCTTATAGCTTGTGCCATCACTGGGATACACACACACACACACACACACACACACACACACACACACACACACACACACACACACACACACACACACACACACACACACACACACACACACACACACACACACACACACACACACACCCTGATATTGTTACTGTTTTATAAGGTTTGAGTAAATGTTTAAACTTGCATATATACCTAATCCATATTTTTCAAGGAGGACCAACAGAACTTAGGGCAGGAATGCATGGGGTGTATCCTTGTCATGCATGAAATATACTCTGCTTTTTGCTGTTAAAGAATACATGAAAATTATTAGTAATTGTTTCTATGATAGCAAAGACAGGAAAGAGGGAGCAAGAGAGAGAGAGAGAGAGAGAGAGAGAGAGAGAGAGAGAGAGAAATTAACTTCTCATGTGTTTTTTACAATTAAGGATAAATAAAAGAGAAAGATTTGGTATTATTAGGAACTTTAGTTAAGGAAAGGCCATTGGCAGACACATGGGTGAGGGCAGCTCAGGAAACACAAAAACACATTAACATAACTAGTGGCCAGACTACAGTAATTGTTATTGAGTGTTCCATGAATCAAGGGCTGAGAAGGAGAGTTACGTAAATAGAAGAATAGAAGTTCTGTATTGGTGCATAGGGATGGTCAGTGGCCTTTGTTATGTTATATTATACAGGTACTGCCACGTGTAGACATGCTGGCTTAGTGCAGCTTCCCTTATGTTCTTATGTATTTTATCTCAGTTACTGCAATATACGTACTTACTTATATACACAAAACATTACTTGATTGCTCTTTGCAGCTTCTGTACCAGTCATTGTGTATTTAGCTTAATCTTGTATTTCTGTTGGCTTGTGTGTTTTGTATTCATTTTATTTTTATTTTATTTTTATTTTTTTCTCTCCACTCCATGAGGCAAGGCATGATGTCCTGCCACAGCCATTGCTCTCTATAGGGGACCTCAACCTGCCATATATATGTATATTTTCACAAATATGTAAATCTTTGTGTGTGTGTGTGTGTGTGTGTGTGTGTGTGTGTGTGTGTGTGTGTGTGTGTGATATGATGCATTATACCATACCCTGTGTTGATGTCTGTGTGTGTTTGTATGTGTGCGAGAGAGAGAGAGAGAGAGAGAGAGAGAGAGAGAGAGAGAGAGAGAGAGAGAGAGAGAGAGAGAGATGATGCATTATACCATATGCTGTGTTGATGCCTGTGGAGTGTTCAGTAAAGGCTGTGCTGCTCACCACACCTGCACATCACTGCAGGAGGGGAGCAGATCACACTCATGAGAAACACATCAGGAGACTTTTAAGTAGTCTTTTTGAAGGGCTAGTGGTAGCCTTATAGTTCATGTAGTTATTTGATTGACATTTTAGCATTTACACCACTCTCTGCTTTATCTTTATGAATGGTGAGGAGTTGTGAGTGTGTGAATGGAGATACAGCAACCAGGACCTTGAAGGAAGAATCTCCCACACCTGGCCTGATTAGTGGATTGAGTCAGGTGCAGGGAAGGGGGTGGATCTGTTATGAATTAGTAAGGGTGACCCAAAACTCCACTGCCACACCCTGATGCAGAGATATGCTCTGTAATTGGTGACTCTAAACTACTCTCACACCTTCATACAGAGATATGCTATGTAATTAGTGACAAAGCTCCACTACCACACCCTGATGCAGAGATGTGGTGTGTGGTTGGTCACAATGTAGTCAGATAGGACCAGTCTTCCCCCTAGAGGTCAGGAGGCCAAAGTGTGAGGGAATGCTTGTGAGTGAATTGCCAGTGAGTGTATGCATATCATATCATCTCAGCCACACCCATTTAAGGGAGGATGTTAGTCTGGTGTATACATGGAATATTAGACTAGAACAGTGATGACAGTGTACACCATTGTTTGCCATCATTTATGTGTCAAATTAGGAATGTGGAGAAAAACTGAACAAGAATCTCACATGTTATGGGTTTTATAGATCTCACAATGCCAAAGGGAGACATTCCTACCATCATTTAAAAATAAACAAAAAATAACAGGGTATTTAGTCACTTCAAGTTTTCAGCCTTTTTAGTTCATGGAAAATATGAACTTTTTAAGATTTAAGTAGAAAGAGAACTGATGTAAGTGGAAGTTTGGCATAAGTTCATTGAATTGTGGCTTCCCCATAAAAAAAAGAGCTTTCCCTCACTCCACTATAAACTATAAGTTTATAGTCTTGTTAAGTTTATATATTGTACACAGAGTGGTAAATAGACAGAAAAAAAATAAAAAAAAGTAGATAAATATATACCATGATATTATGGGAGAGAGTTTTTATACATGATTTTAATAATTTTATGGTATTAGGAGGAACATATCTATTTAAGACCATGATAGTGATAAAGAAGAAAGTATATGAATAATTGTCATATAAAATGGGTTACATAATATTTATCTTGGACAGTGGCAGAATGGGAGTGTATTTCCTTAGAGTGTGTGTGTGTATTGTGAAAGGTGTAGTCACTGCCTTGAAGGAGAAATGCTCACTGTATGTATAGATCTCCTTAGAATGTGTATGTATACAAAAAAAAGTCTATTGCCTTGATGAATTAGTCGGTATACATAGAGATCCTTAGAATATGAATACTGAAGATGCAGTGCCTTAGTGAAATGCTCAGAATACATAAAGTTCTATGAATTTGTATGTATACTGAAAAGAGTAGTGTATCAATGAAATGCTCAGAATACATAAGGTTCCTGGGAATATGTATGTGTACTGAAAAGGTCTAGTGTCTTAATGAAATGCTCAGAATACATAAGGTTCCTGTGAATATGTATGTGTACTGAAAAGGTGTAGTGTCTTAATGAAATGCTCAGAATACATAAGGTTCCTGTGAATATGTATGTATGCTGGAAAGGTGTAGTGTCTTAATGAAATGCTCAGAATACATAAGGTTCCTGTGAATATGTATGTATGCTGGAAAGGTGTAGTTTTAGTATTGCCTTATTGAAATGCTCAGTATACATCAGGTTCCTGTGAATAAGTATGTATATACTGGAAAAGATCTATTGTCTTGATGAAGTGCTCAGTATCCATAGAATGCCTTTGAAGTATACATTATGTAAGGTGTTATGAATACTTTAATAAGCCACTCAGTATACACAGATCTTGAAGGCATACTTTTTTTTTTTAATACCATAACAGAATGCTCACTGTATTGTACTTAGAGTTTAATAAGTATAACAGATCTCTTTCAAGACACTTTTTTTTTTTTAATACCATGACACAATGCTCAGTATATTGTACTTAAGCTTTTTATAATAACTGTACCCTTCATTAAGATATTATTCATTATTCAAGTGGACCAAACTGAATATAGGTGGTGATGAGGTTCATATACATATTTATAGTAATTATACTATTTCTTACTTGTTTTATTTATTTTATTTTATTTTATTTCATTATTTTATTTATTTAGTTGTTTATTTACTTTTATGTTGGTGTTGTTTCTAAGTAGCTAAACATTTGTACTTACTAACAATTGTTCCTAAAACTTTTGAATTTATTTGTTTATTTATTTTTTTTTATTAATATTTATTTATTTATTTATTTTATTTATTTATTTATTTTTATTTTATTTTATTTTTTTCATTTTTATTTATTTATTCATTTATTTATTTTTTAGGGGGATATCTAAGAAAATGTGCACTTAACCAATTGTTCCTAAACGTTTTGAAGTTACAGATATATTTTGTAGTAACATTTTTCAATTTTACTTTTAAGCAGCTAAGGAAATTTGTACTAGTTAAAAAATGTTCCTAAAAAGCATTTAAATTATGGAAAGTATTAGTAGACCTTTGTTGAATTTGTAAGTAGATAGAAATGATTATTAATAACAACCAAGGCTGATCTGAGCTTGTTTCTTTGTTCCTAATGAGCGAACGAGCGAAATAGAGAGAGAGAGAGAGAGAGAGAGAGAGAGAGAGAGAGAGTTATCGTTTTTTGATAGTTTATAAGATATAACCTTTCACTTGCACACTCATTAAATCTCTCTCTCTCTCTCTCTCTCTCTCTCTCTCTCTCTCTCTCTCTCTCTCTCTGTAGTCGCCATACACTTCCCTCATCATACAGTGTACAGTAGCAACACCCACCCTCTCTTCCTTCCACTAACCTACACTTCGTTACCTATGCATAACTACACAAATGAATCTGTGTCCATATCTATTTCATATCTCTAATCTCATTCTGTGTTTCAAAATCTTCCTTGACAAATAAAAAGTAATAATAATAATAAATAAATAAATGCAAAGACGTGTGGTATTATCGAAAAGAGTTTATAAAGATACGGAACTTCTTCGTTCGCACAAAGGAAAAAAACAATAACAACATTCAGAGCCCGGACTGCTTAACACGATCTTGAAGCAAACCGAAGCTGCATTCAGAGCTAAAAGTTTCATCAGAGTGCCTTACCACAGAAATGAAAACGAAAATTAAGGGAAAATGTGCAGATTTATAATGAAGAAAAACAAGAAAAGAATTATAAGTATTAATAGAGACATAAGTGAAAGAGTAATCTGCTTGAAGAAGAGACACTGAACTACGATCTTAAAGAAGTAACAAGAGAAATAAATGCAGGTAAGTATTGACGGTTCACTATACCGAGTTGGAGGAAGCCCCATCTAAAATATTCGAAGACATGAGATGCCCAGTTTGAAAATGTGTTTCTAGTTCTCCGCTAGAAGTTTCATAAGAGAGAGAGAGAGAGAGAGAGAGAGAGAGAGAGAGAGTGAGAGAGAGAGAGATTGGGGGGTGGGGGTTCTCAAATGGTGTGGTAGATAATTGGAATGGTCTCCCTGTTAGTGTTGGGTCATTAAAGAAAGATTTAACAAACTTATGGATGGGGTGATAAGTGAAATAGGTAGGTGTGTTTCATACAGGGACTGCCACGTGTATGCCTGCCAGGATGGCTTTTTGCAGCTTCCCTTGTTTTCTTATGCCATGTTCTTTCTTTATCTTAATCACATTTATTTTTAATTCTTGTTTCAGTGTTTATTTTTCTTTGGGTATATGACACTTAACAACAATAGCAACAACATCAACAGCAACATATCGGTTTTCTTGCTTAATTTCACAGGTTATCAAATTCTGTATCCTTCCTGTCTTAAAACTCACTCGTTACTCCCTTTTTTGTGGTATCTTGTACCTACGTATTATCACTACTACTACTACTACTACTACTACTACTACTATTACTACTACTACTACTTTTTTCTTCAGTGATACAAGGAAGCATTTTTTTTTCCGTACGCATATATTCCCGAGTTTCATTGTTAATTTATTTAATTATCTATTATTTTAAGTTCCAACAAAGAACAAAATGCTCCCTTATTTTGTCTAACGTATATTTCATCCTTTTACCAAAACCAAATTTTTTTCCCTTGACTTCCACGTATTTACTACAAATATTTTCTTTACATTATCCTGCCCTTGACACAATTACCAATATCAGATCACCCAACCCATCACATTCTTACACATAATGATACACCCTGATCGCTTTATCTCAACTCCCCCGGTATCCTTCAAGTCCTATTATCCTCCTACGCTCCGTCACACGATCTCTTTCACCCTCCTGTGTCCTTTTACAACTCCCTGCAGCCTTCCTTCACTATCCTTATTCCTCTCACCCTGACACTACACATGGCACTCTCCTTCACTCCTACGATGTCCTACACGGTCTTACTCACTCCTACATGTTTTTTTTTTTTTCTATTCTTTTACACCGTTCTATCTCTCCTTTCAATCTCCTGCAGCCTTTGGGAACATATTTTTACATTTTACACATTTAAAAAGCATTTTGCATCCCACTTCTTCACTCCTACGATATCCTACACTTCTTTGCACATTTTCTATATTCTCCTTTTTGTTCCTTTCACTATTCTACGTCTTCCTACAACTCCTTACAATCAGCTGCACCTTTAAATCGCACGTTTTGTTATCCTTCACTCCTACGATATCCTACGTTTCCTTCCACTCCTTTTGTACCCTCCTATTTGCTTCCTTCACTGTTCAACACGGTCCTTTAACGCCTAACAGTCTCCTGCATTCCCGGGAACACATTTTTGCAGCATACTATACCTGAATTTAAATCGCAGTCCTTCACTCCTTAAGATATCGCACCCCAATATTTGTCTCTTAAAGTTCCTACTGTAGTTTTGTATCTGCTTCCTTCGCTTTTTTCGTATCGTCCTACATCGCCCCACAGTCTCCTACACCCCCGAGACACCTTTCTACAACATTCTGCACCTTTGTATCGCCGCCTACACTCCCTCCTACACCTCTACACACTAGCGTCCCTGTGACACTCCCTCGCCTCTCCCTCTCCCTCTCTCACAGCAGGTAGTGAAAGTTTGGTGTGAGCTGATTTGACAATGGCCTTCCCTTCCTATCCTGTCCCTCACGCCATAATGGTCACCCATCACACCGAATGCCAATGGCCAAGCGTTTTATTACTTGACAGTTTTCTCTCGTCCCCCTGAAAAGCATTGAGAACAAGAAGAGGTAAAACAGCTGCCATCTATGTGTTTTTCTCTGTCCTTTTGTTGTGATGCACGTCTTCAGCACTGTTTTCTCGGCTTAGTGTCCATGTATAGCTGCTATTTAAGAGTGCAATAGTTTTTTATCAGTCTATTGCACCAGGTATCGTATTTTTCCGGGGTTGATGAAGCTTGGCATAGCATAAATTAACATGTTATGAGGGGAGGAAAATAGCGACATATGGCAACTTTAGCTTTTAAATGACCAACACCGAACATTCAAACCCGCAGTAGCTCAGTCAGCTGTTAGCCGGGTCGGAGGGAGGATGTTCGTCGCTCCTCCTCTGTGCCCTAGTGTTGTGTGGACCATTATCAGCCCCCATTACCTCCCCATCCCAGCCACCCACTAGCGCAGGGATCTAGTGTATATAGTGCTAGTTATTGATGCTACACGCCCCTCCTGGCCGCCGCAATGGGGGACGAGTCCAGTGTGAGAGTTGCAGTCCGGTAAGACATGTGCTATTGTGTTGATGTTGACATTGTTGTTGTTGTTGTTGTTGTTGTTTGATGATTTTTACCTTTTTATTGAGGGGTTGCGGGGTTTGTGTGTGTGTTTGTTGTGTGTGTGTGTGTGTGTGTGTGTGTGTGTGTGTGTGTGTGTGTGCTAAGTAGCGGTTTCTGTGTGTGTGTGTGTGTGTGTGTGTGTGTGTGTGTGTGTGTGTGTGTGTGTGTGTGTTTAAAGGCGAGTTTTCGGTTAAACGTCATGTGTGTGTATGTGTAATTCAGCAAGGCCTGATCACGAGCTGTGTGTGTGTGTATGTGTGTGTGTGTGTGTGCCGTAACGTGCTTCGTTTATTTCATTCCGTACAAATGACTACGTTTTTAATTTGTGACTTTATTATTCTTATCACATACTCGACTTGACATTATTCCTTCTTTCAATGATATACTATTGTTGTTGTTGTTGTTGTTGTTGTTGGAGGTGGTGGTGAAAGATATCAGTAAATCTTAATCTTTTCTCCTTATCTTCATTTTATCCTTTGTCTTTTTCTTTCTGTTTATTTCCTCTCTTATCACCTAATGATTTCATAAAGCGGCAACATGCATGCTACTGTTTGTCCTTCCGTTGTGTTCCTTTGTGTCTCCTCTTCCACCTCCTCCTCCTCCTCCTCCTCTTCCTCTTCCTCTTCTTTCTCCTCCAACCGTAAACTCTAAAGAGGAAGCTCCTGATCATTTCAACTTCCTCCTACTTACTAACTTTGTGTGTGTGTGTGTGTGTGTGTGTGTGTGTAGTGGCGTGAAAAAAAATATACACGCACGGTCCACTAAATATACATAAACTTTATCCAGTGACCTGTAAGTCTTCCTATAAGCGTATTCTTTTGTGATGTTGTTATTTATTATTTTTCAAAGTTATATTTCGTGTGAATTTGCATGTTTCTTTTTTATTAGTATTTATTGTTGTTTTCGTTGTTGTTGTTGCCGCGCTCCGCCATGTTGGCAGCCCTGTAAGTGTTCAATCAGCTGACTCTATTGACAAACACAGTCCGCCGTCCCGCTCCCTGTGTCCTGCCCTTTCCTCTTCCTTTCCTCCTCTCTTTCCTCTTTCTTTTCCTCTCCCTTGTTACCATCTATACTAATCCACCTTCGTTTTATTTCTTCCTCCAATCTTTTCTTTCGTCCGTTTCTCAATTTTTTCCCCCTCTACTTTCCTCCTTCCTTTTCTTCCTCTCCTTTCCTCCACCGCTTTCCTCCTCCACCTTTCCTTTGTTGTCATTTCTGCTCCTTTACTTCTATTTCTTTCTTCC
>NC_087161.1:4540000-4542500 GCF_035594125.1 Scylla paramamosain
CAGCCTGCCAGCCATCACATAAACAATTCAACTGTAAACACTACCATTTGCACAACAACAACAACAACAACAACAATCACCCTAACACCACTTATAATAATAATAATAATAATAATAATAACAACAACAACAACAATAACATCAACAATAACAACAACAATAACAACAACAACAATAACATCAACAATAACAACAACAACAACAATAACAACAACAACAACAACAACAACAACAACAATAACATCAACAATAACAAGAACAACAACTATTGCAAGTGTACATTCAATATTTTTGTTTAGTTGCTCAAATATATATTTCCTGTTTGTTTTTTTATGTTCATTATTCTTTTTATTTATTTATTTATTTTATTTATTTTTTTTTAGTTTGCCTCAAAAATCATCACTTTATTTATCTTCCTTTGTTTTGTATTTTAAATTACATCACATTTTTTTTTCCGATAAACGTAATGTGATTTTAAGTAAGGATAATTTAAGTGCGCTGTATTTACACTACATATTTATCTTATTTGTCTTGCATATATACATTAAATATACGCTGTTGTTCGTAGCTGTATAGTGTGCATTATTTTTATTACTATTATTTTATTCTATTCATCTTTTTTTTGTATCTTCACACACCTATTGTTTCCTACCAGGCGTAAAACAAAGCAACTGTATTTCAATTTTCACCTTAACATTATCAAGATCACGGCTTCACGGAGCATCTGGAGTGTGAAGGGCCTCTTTTTCTGCATGCTTATCACGAGACACCGCTTTGCTCTGCCCCTCGAGTGTGACAACTCCTCCTGCAGTGTGCCCGTCTCGCCTTTCCAACGGGGCGCGTGGTGTAGCTGCCGGGGACTTACAAACTTGCGTGTTGGGAAACTTGTGGGGACTTTTTGAGGGTTATTTGTCACGTCCTGCTCCTCTTCCTCTTCTTCTTCCTCTTCTTCCTCTTCTTCCTCTTCCTCATCCTGCGTCTCTTCTTCCTCCTCCTCTGTCTCGTTCTCCTTGTTATCCCCCTCTTCCTCCGTTTTTTTCCTCTCTATTTATCTCCTCCTTGTCTTGCTTGTCCTCCTCCTCCTCCTCCTCCTCCTCCTCCTCCTCCTCCTCCTCCTCCTCCTCCTCCTCCTCCTCCTCCTCCTCCTCCTTTACTACCTCCTTCACTATCTCCTCCTCTACTCTCGTTCTTTTCCTCCTCCTCCACTGCCCAATGCACTCCTCCTCCTCCTCCTCCTCCTCCTCCTGTAGTTCTTATTCTCACCGCCTTCTTCCTCCTCATCGTCATTCTCTTTCTCTCTTGTCTTCGTTCTCTTTTTCATTACCTCTTTTTTTTGTTTCTCTTTATTCTTCCTTGTCCTTCTTTTCCTCATCTCGTCTTCGTCCTCTTTCCTATTCTTTTTCTCCTTTTTCTCCTCCTCCTCCTCCTCCTCCTCCTCCTCCTCCTCCTCCTCCTCCTCCTCCTCTTAGTTATCACCCTCCTCTTCCTTGTCGTTGTTATCTTCCTTGTCTGTTCCTCTTCGTTCTTACACGTTTCATGTTGTTGTTGTTGTTGTTGTTGTTGTTGTTGTTGATTGGGGCCTTTGTATTCAAATATACAGTAATTTGTTGCAATGTTTTCCTTCGTAACATGATCGTGATGGATGGAGAGAGAGAGAGAGAGAGAGAGAGAGAGAGAGAGAGAGAGAGAGAGAGAGAGAGAGAGAGACATTGATTCGTACTCTCTCTCTCTCTCTCTCTCTCTCTCTCTCTCTCTCTCTCTCTCTCTCTCTCTCTCTCTCTCTCTCTCTCTTATTCTTTCCCCTCTTGTGTCCTTCAGAGGGAGGAGGGGAAGGAAGGGGAAGATAGGGAGGATGTATGGTTTCCTCCTCCTCCTCCTCCTCCTCCTCCTCCTCCTCCTCCTCCTCCTCCTCTTCTGGATCCTAGCAGTGTCCAAATAAGTTGACCAGTCTTCTCTAGCCTCTCCCCCCTTCCCCTTCCACGCCCGCACCTACCCACGCCCTCTCTCTCTCTCTCTCTCTCTCTCTCTCTCTCTCTCTCTCTCTCTCTCTCTCTCTCTCTCTCTCTCTCTCTCTGAATGTGTATGAGAGAGAGAGAGAGAGAGAGAGAGAGAGAGAGAGAGAGAGAGAGAGAGAGGTTTAGCATTATTATCTATGCTAATTTAACCTCGTATATCAGTATTTGTATATTGTCATTCTCTCTCTCTCTCTCTCTCTCTCTCTCTCTCTCTCTCTCTCTCTCTCTCTCTCTCTCTCTCTCTCTCTCTCTCTCTCTCTCCTTACTGCTACTTCTACTTCTTCAAAAGCTACTACTACTACTACTACTACTACTACTACTACTACTACTACTACTACTACTACTACTACTACTACTACTACTACTACTACTATATTCTCCCCTTCTTCTCAATCCCTTCCCTTTCTTCTCCCTTCTCTCTCTTTTCTCTCTCTCCCTACTGTTCCCTCCCCTCATCACCTCTTTCCCCTCTCCTCTCCCTCTCC
>NC_087161.1:4547500-4550000 GCF_035594125.1 Scylla paramamosain
GTCTCTCTAAAGAATGTAAATCTAACAGCTTCAATCTCGCTTCATAAGGAATACTCTTCATCCCCTGTATCCTTTTAGTCATTCTCCTTTGTATTGATTCTAATAGACCTATATCCTTCCTGTAATGCTGGGACTAGGAATGCACAGCGTAGTCTAGATGAGGTTTGTGTCATCCGCAAATTTAATAACATCACTACTAATTCCACTATCCAAGTCATTGATATATATTAAAAACAACAATGGTTCTAATACTGATCCCTGTGGCACCCCACTAATTACATGATCCCACTCAGATTTAGAGCCATTTATTACAACCCTTTGTCGCCTGTCACTTAGCCATGACCTTATCCAGCCTAACATCCTCCCATCTATCCCGTGTGCCCTAACATTTCTCAGGAGTCTCTGATGGGGTCAGATGTCAAACGCTTTACTTTAAAGTCCAGACATAAGATGTCATAGCTATCACCATTATCTACTGCCTCGTACACTTTACTGTAAAAACTTAACAAGTTTGTCAGGCAAGACTTCCCCTTCGTGAAGCCATGCTGTGACTCATTTATCAAGTTATGTTTGTCTAAATGTTCCCCAATGTTCCTCGCTATTATTGACTCCAATATTTTACCTACAACAGAAGTTAAGCTGACAGGTCTATAATTAGACGCTAAAGTTTTATCTCCCTTCTTAAAGATGGGTACTACATTAGCCTGCCTCCACATTACTGGTACCTCACCTGACTCAAATGATTTTCTAAAGACAGAAACTAACGGCTCACTATTAACCTCTTTGCATTCCTTAAGTACTCTGGGATATATTTCATCAGGTCCTGGTGTCTTGAACTTTTTAGCTTATCTATCTCCTGTTCCACTATCTCCTTAGTTATGGAAATATCTGTCAGCTTCTCATTCTCATCTGCTCTAAACACCTGTTCACTATTCGGCATATCCTGCATGTTTTCCTGGGTGAAGATAGTTAAAAAATACTCATTCAGAATTTTACTTATCTCCTCCCTATAAATAACCAGCTCCCCATCTGCTGCCTTTAATGGACCTACAGTATCCTTATTCTTCGTCCTGTATACCTGATAAAATCCCTTGGGGTCTGTGTTCGCCTGGCTGGCTACCTTTAATTCATAATTGCTCTTAGCTTTCCTCGTTAACCTCCCGACTGTTCTAATTCATTATATTGTGGCCTTAAAACCTTTTCCCCTGCCTTTAATCACACATATATACTTCTCTTCTGCCCCATATACTGTTTTAACCTAGCAGTCATCCATTTAGGGTAATTTTTCTGTGATCTTATTGCTCTATACGGGATGTTTGCTAACTCACCTGTATGCAATTTATCTACGAAATATTTATACAACTCATCTACATTTACTTCACCTAATCCCCTCATCTCGGCTCATTCCATTCTCTTCACTCCTTCATCTAGTCCCCTCGACCTCACCTCTCCCATCTCAGCATGACCTGACCCTCCAACATACTCACCTCTCTCTCTCTCTCTCTCTCTCTCTCTCTCTCTCTCTCTCTCTCTCTCTCTCTCTCTCTCTCTCTCTCTCTCCTCGTCCTCCTCCTCCTCCTCGTCCTCCTCCTCCTCCTCCTCCTCCTCCTCCTCCACCTCCTCCTCCGTCCCTTCCGGACACCTCTTCCCTCCTGTTGTCCTACACCCTCACACCTCACCTCACCTCTCTCATCCTGCCTTTTCTCTCTCAACTCCGTCCCGGACCTGACCTCCCCCCGCATCCGTTGCCAGTCAGTTCCTTGGAGGTACCTTTTTAATTCCTCGAAATCTGCTCTCCTAAAGTCAGGTATTTTACAAGGGTTTTGCTTCTAAAGGTTTCCTCCAATTTTGATTTGTACCTAATTTCCCAGTGGTCACTGTTACCTAGCTCTCCTCCAACCTCTACCTGCGTGACTGCTTCCTCACTGTTAGTAAAAATTAAATCTAGAATATTGTTCCCCCTTGTAGATTCTACGACTACCTGTTTTAAGAAATAATCCTGAATTACCTTAAGAAATGCCTCTGCTTCCTTGTTACCCACCATCAGACTCCAGTCGATATTCATAAAATTAAAATCGCCTACCACACATACCTGACTGTACCTGCCTGCTCTATTTATTTCCTGCCACAGTGAGGTGTTAATTTCCTTTATACTGGTCGGTAGTCTGTACACTACTCCCAGTACTACTGACTGTGATCCTTCCTTAATATCTACCTATATCGACTTTTGCTATCTGTTTTAATTCTCCTGTTAATACAACACTGTAATGTGTCCCTAACGTATAACACGACGCCTCTTCTTTCTTGTTTTTCCATAACCTCTGGATTAAATACTTTTCTGACATATATAACCAAGTTTCTGTTAAAGCAATAATATCAAGATTCTCTACACACGCCATTCCTCTCAGCAAGTCTATATTATTCAAAATACGTCTACAGTTTGTGTAGTACACACTTCAGCTATTTCCCACCTTTTCTGAGCTAGTTACCTTTCTAGATT
>NC_087161.1:4572500-4575000 GCF_035594125.1 Scylla paramamosain
TGGCATGCGTGACGTCATGTGTTTGTCTTGACGTGATAGGCTGAGTGGTGTGACGTCATGGCGTTCCCCTCAGCTGATTGGTGGAAAGATCGGACCGCGCCAGTACACTCACAGGTTTCAAGGTCATTTTTGTTTACATTGGCTGGTGTTCGATTTGTGAATGCTAAACTTTTTAAACGTGTTATTTTTTCTTTGTTAATTTGTCTGTTTTCTCTTTTATTCCTTTTGTTTAGTTATTTATTCTTTCATCTTATATTTTCGCCCATTCCTTTCTTCCTTCTCTCCTCCTCTCCACCCTTCCGTCCTTCCTTCATTTTAAACTTATTGTTTGATTAACATTCTCTTTAATTTCCTCTATTGATTCATTCATGTCCCGTATTTCCGTGTTTTCCTTCCTTCCTTCCTTCCTTCCTTTCTTCCTTTTCACCTTCCCTTTTTGCTTCCGTCATCTGTTGTTTCTCTCTGTCTCTATCACTCTCTCTCTCCCTCTCTCCTTTGGCCTTCACTTCCTACGCATTTTAATCATTCCCAGAGAGAGAGAGAGAGAGAGAGAGAGAGAGAGAGAGAGAGAGAGAGAGAGAGAGAGAGAGAGAGAGAGTTCTAGATTAATATTTACACCTGCTCCTAGTGATAAAGCATTCTCGTCTTATCATCTAATGGGGAGAGAGAGAGAGAGAGAGAGAGAGAGAGAGAGAGAGAGAGAGAGAGAGAGAGAGAGAGAGAGAGAGAGAGAGAGAGAGAGAGACCTTGAACGAATACTTTAAGGTCTTAACATACATCCTTCATCCGTCCTCCTTCTTTCCTTCTTCCTTCCCTCCTTCTCTCCTTCCATTCTCCCTTCCTTCCTCCCATTCTTCATTTCCCGTTTTCTTTACCTGACCCCCATACCCAACACAAGGCAAGGACACACACACACACACACACACACACACACACACACACACACACACACACTCTTTATCAGCTGTTATCTTTGGTTTCTATAACGTTTGTGTGTGTGTGTGTGTGTGTGTGTGTGTGTGTCGTTGTATTTATTGTGTGTGTTTTTTTTCATATATGTTTCGTTACTGTTACGTTGTTGTTGTTGTCGTTGTTGTTGTTGTTGTTGTTGTTGTTTTCTTTTTCTCTTGTTTTTTTGTTCTTAGTTTTATTTATTTATTTTTATTTATTTATTTTTGGCGTTCTTTTTGTCTTTCCCCACCTCAGTCTTCATCACCATCTTTTTCTTCTTTTTGTCGTCTTCCCTTCCTTATGTTCTTCCTCTTCTTCCTCTTTCCCTTCTGCTTCTTCCTCCATTTAACTTGTTTTGGACTACCACATCCGTTACTACTACTACAACTTTTTTTTTTTTATGTAGGAGGGACACTGGCCAAGGGCAACAAAAATCCAATAAACAAAAAAAAAAAAGGCCCACTGAGATGCCTGTCCCAGGGTCCAAAGCGGTAGTCAAAAATTGAAGGATAAGTGTCTTGAATTCCTCGTGAAGGAATTCGTTATAGGAAGGTGGAAATACAGAAGCAGGCAGGGAGTTCCAGAGTTTATCAGAGAAAGGGATGAATGACCGGGAATACTGATTAACTCTTGCATTAGAGAGGTGGATAGAATAGGGGTGAGAGAAAGAAGAAAGTCTTGTGCAGCGAGGCCGCGAGAGGAGGGGGAGGCATGCAATTAGCAAGATCAGAAGAGTAGTTAGCATGAAAATAGCGGTAGAAGACAGCTAGAGATGCAACATTGCGGCGATGAGAGAGAGGCTGAAGACAGTCAGTTAGAGGAGAGGAGTCGATGAAACGAAAAGCTTTTAATTCCACCATGTGTAGAAGAGCGGTATGAGTGGAACCACCCCCAGACATGTGAAACATACTCCATTCATGGACGGATAAGGTCCCTGTACAGAGATGTAGCCCCCCTGTACAGGGGGGCCAATGAGAAAAACTGGCGGAGGCGTCTCAGAATGCCTAACTTCATAGAAGCTGTTTTAGCTAGAGATGAGATGTGAACTTTCCAGTTCAGATTATAAGTAAAGGACAGACCGAGGATGTTCAGTGTTCAAGAGGGGGACAGTTAAGTGTCATTGAAGAGGGGATAGTTATCTATCTATCTATGTGTCGAGTTGATAGATGGAGGAATTGAGTTTTTGAGGCATTGGACAATACCAAGTTTGCTCTGCACCAATCAGAAATTTTAGAAAGATCAGAAATCAGGCGTTCTGTGGCTTCCCTGCGTGAAATGTTTACTTTCTGAAAGGTTGGACGTCTATGAAAAGACGTGGAAAAGTGCAGGGTGGTATCATCAGCGTAGGAGTGAATAGGACAAGAAGTTTGGTTTAGAAGGTCATTGATGAATAATAAGAAGAGCGTGGGTGACAGGACAGAACCCTGAGGAACACCACTGTTAATAGATATATGAGAAGAACAGTGACCCGTCTACCACAGCAGCAATAGAACGGTCAGAAAGGAAACTTGAGATGAAGTTACAGAGAGAAGGATAGAAGCCGTAGGAG
>NC_087161.1:4580000-4582500 GCF_035594125.1 Scylla paramamosain
TGCGCGTAAATAACAGACTAACAATTTGCATGCTGAATAGAAGCGTGTTATCGTGAAATTACTAGGTACTTTATCGAACTTGTGTGTGTGTGTGTGTGTGTGTGTGTGTGTGTGTGTGTGTGTGTGTGTGTGTGTGTGTGTGTGTGGTGATATTGATCGTCATTATTAAAGGAAAAAATGTCCCCTTATTGATCAAGAGAGAGAGAGAGAGAGAGAGAGAGAGAGAGAGAGAGAGAGAGAGAGAGAGAGAGGTGAAGGGAAGGCGTGGGTGGTGGAGTGTGCTTCCCCAGAGAGAGAGAGAGAGAGAGAGAGAGAGAGAGAGAGAGAGAGAGAGAGAGAGAGAGAGAGGTGAAGGGAAGGCGTGGGTGGTGGAGTGTGCTTCCCCTGAGAGAGAGGGAGAGAGAGAGAGAGAGAGAGAGAGAGAGGGAGGGACAGTTAAATATGTTGCTTTTATATAACAAATATGAACAAAAAAGTATAAAAAAACAAAGACGAAAGAATAATTATAAAGTGGAAAATGAATTTTGTGATTTATGCCTCTCTCTCTCTCTCTCTGTCTCTCTCTCTCTCTCTCTCTCTCTCTCTCTCTCTCTCTCTCTCTCTCTCTCTCTCTCTCTCTCTCTCTCTCTCAAGGGAATTTGCCGTACATTCTTGTCCTTCATGTTCTTCCTCTTGTTCTTGTTCTTCTTTTCTTCTTATTGCTGCTGCTACTACTACTACTACTACTACTACTACTACTACTACTACTACTACTACTACTACTACTACTACAACAACAACAACAACAACAACCACTAATACTTCTCGTCCTCCTCCTCCTCCTCCTCCTCCTCCTCCTCCTCCTCCTCCTCCTCCTCCTCCTCCTCCTCCTCCTCCTCCTCCTCCTCCTTCTTCTCCTCCTCCTCTTCCTACTACTACTACTTTTTTTTATTTTCTTTATGTAGGAAGGACACTGGCCAAGGGCAACAAAAATCTAATAAAAAAAAATGCCCACTGAAATGCCAGTCCCATAAAAGGGTCAAAGCAGTGGTCAAAAATTGATAAGTGTCTTGAAACTACTACTACTACTACTACTATCATTACACATGTTCTAATTATTTTTTTCCTCCCTCCCGCAGGTGAGTGGCGCAGGTGATATGACGCACAAAGGTAGTGACGCAGATTTCCTTCCGTAGGCCAGGTGAAGGAAGCAGGTGAGGTGAGGCGGGGGCATGAGGGAAGACAAAGGAAGGACAAACAGCAGCGGCCATGTTGGGGCTTAAGTTAGGTTAGACTTGGTTAGATAAAGTAATGTTAAGTTTAGTTAGGTTAGGTCTGGTAAGGTTAGGTTAGGTTAGTTTAGGTTAGGTTGGGTTGGGTTAGCTTTGGTTACGTTAAGTTAGGTTAGGTTTGGATATGTTAGGTAAAGTTAGGTTAGGTTAGGTTAGTTTTAGTGTTAGGTTAGGTAAGGTTAGCTTAGGCTAGGTTACGTAAGGTTGGATTGGGTTAGGTTGAGTTAGGTTAGGTTAGGTTAAGTCAGGCAAGGTTGGGTTTGGTTAGGTTAGGTAAGGTTGGGTTAGGTAAGGTTAGGTTAGGTTAGGTTACGTAAAGTTAGGTCAGGCAAGGTTAGGTTAGGTCTTGGAAGCAATTGTATTAAAGTGTGCCATTAAATTTAAAGAGACGTGTGATTTTAAAGGGGAAGGAAGAGGAGGAGGAGGAGGAGGAGGAGGAGGAGGAGGAGGAGGAGGAGGAGAACGAGGATGGGGAGGAGAAGGAGGTGGAAGAAGGAAGGAGAAAAGTCGAAGAATAACATGAAGAAATTGAAAGGTTGGGGGACGAGTAGGAGGAGGAGGAGGAGGAGGAGGAGGAGGAGTGGAAGTGAAGAAGGGAAAGGAAATTGAAGACGAGCTGGAGGAAAAGGAGGAGAAAGAAGTTTAAGAGAAGCAGGAGGAGGAGGAGGAAGAGGAAGAGGAGAAAATCGAAGCGGTAGAGGATGGGGAGATGGGGGAAAAAAAAAAAGAAGAGGAGGAGGAGAAGGAGAAAATCGAATTAGCAGGAAAAGAGGAGTGGAAAGAGGAAGAGGAGGAGGTGGAGGAAAAGGAAAACAAGGAACAAAGAAAGAAAAACCAAAGGAAGAATGAGTGAATATTGATAAAGAAAGAAAGAAAGAAAGAAAGAACGAAGACAAGGGAGGTAAGATAGAAACAGAGAGAGAGAGAGAGAGAGAGAGAGAGAGAGAGAGAGAGAGAGAGAGAGAGAGAGAGAGAGAGAGAGAGAGAGACAGAGAGAGAGAGAGAGGAAAAAACGAAGGTGAGAGGCACTTGGTAAAGGAAGAGAAGGAAGATAAAAGATAAAGGAGGAAGAGGGAGAACAACACAGCCAAAGACAGTCTGCTTTTTCTTCTCCTTCTTCCTCCTCTTCCCTCCACCACACCACTTCCCTCCCAGCCCCTTCTTAAAAAAAAAAAAAAAAGCCCCTAAGGAAAATTCTATTGTACTGAGCAGACAAGACAGGAAATTAG